>NC_069724.1:17091520-17391520 GCF_027358585.1 Pangasianodon hypophthalmus | reverse complement strand
CCAGTTCTTTTTCTCTTCTTCAACTGTCTTGTTTGAGTGAGTCTGTGCCCACTGTAGCCTCATTTTACTGTTCTTGAGAGACAGGAGTAGAACCTGACGTGGTCTTCTCCTGTTGTAGCGCATCTGCCACGAAGTTCAACGTGTTATGTGTTCTAAGATGCTTTTCCGCTCTGCACGGTTGTAAAGAGTGATTGAGCTACTGTAACCTTCCTGTCAGCTCAAACCATTCTCATCATTCTCCTCCGACCTCTCTCATCAGCGCTCATCTCACGAGATGTTTTTTGCTTTTCTCACAATTCTGTGTGAACTCTAGTGACTACTGTGTGTGACAATCCCAGGAGATCGGGAGTGTCTGAGATACTCAAACCAGTCCATCTGGCACAAACAACCATGCTACGGTCAAAGTCACCAAGATATGTGTTTTTTTTTGTTTTTTTTTTCTTTCTGATTGTTTGATGTGAACATTATCTGACATTCCTGACCTGTACCTGCATGGTTTTATGCATTGTGTTACCACATGATTGGCCAGTGGTATAATGAGCAGGTGTACAGCTGTTCCTATAAAGGGCAAACAAAACAGCCTTGTTTTTTTCATTAAATACAAAAAGGTTGAAAACAGCTTTGTTTTTTCATTAAATACAAAACATAAAAAAAGCATTCTTTTTTTTTTTTTATTTTGAACCAGGGACATTACCAATGGATTATAATACTAGGAAAATGAAAATCAAGAAATAAGAAAATGTTTCATTAGTTCCATCAGATCGTTCATGCTGCAGTTCACTAGTTCATTACATTTCAACAGACTAATTGAATAAGTGTGTCCTTACTTAGCACAAATTTGTAAATCGTAAACCTTTAAGCCCTTCCATGAAGTGTGGATGTGTGTGTAAAATAATTTCATTTCTCTTTAAGGCCTTTCTGTGAGTATAAACATGGATTTGTTTTTGGTGTGTAATTTAAAAAAAAAATTAAAAAAAAAAAAAAACCCACAAAAACTGACATTGTGACTTGCGTTAAACTGCTAAACAGTTATAGCTGTGTGCCTGTGTATGTTATACAGTGTATCTGACTGCAGTAACTGCAAGCTTCAGTATGAGCCACGGACACACAGCACTTGAGCATGAGGTTAGCTTAAACTTCATAGCATGTGTAAGGAGTAACTCTAGCTAAGTTAGATTAGTAGTATAACATCACAGTGCAGCTGTTCATGCATTATTGCTTCTTATTATTTTCTGTTCATTACATGCATGTGATGTAACAAAAACAAACAAACAAACAAACAAAAAGTCAAACCACATCATAACTAATGAGTCAGTTCTTCAATTTCTTCCCCAAGTGACACAGTGACACGTAAAATGAGTCCATTCCAACATAACCAGTTGCGTGTGTGTGTACAGCTGTGTGATTGTGGAGTGTGATCTGTCTGTTCTGGTATGAAAAACCAGCCAGAGAAGTTCCTCAAGACACACACATACTAAGGGAAGATAGTGTGTATAAGAACACAACTCTAAATGTTCCCCCACAATCTTTAAGACTCTTTTCTTAAAGACTCATATCTCCTGAGAGCATCTGGATATTGATGAAGAAACAGCATCTATCTCCTTCTGTGCAGAGTTGCACAAGGTATCCAAGTTCGATTCTGTAACATTCAGGACCTTCAATGCTGCATTTAAATAAGCCAACACTAATCTGATGTTGTAGTCTGCCTACAGGCATATCAAAGTGCACATGCTAATTTGACTCGGATGGGCTAGATGTGCACAGTGGTAATTGCAAGGACAAAGAAAACCAGCTTTTATGCCGTCAATTTGTGGAAAAGATGGGCTCAAAGAGGAAGATTTAGGCTCAAAGAGGGAGATTTGGGCATATTATTCTTACCTTGCTGGGGGTAAGATTTGCCTTTAAAAACACACAATTCAAAATTGTGGGTTACGCTTTTAAGAATTGAAAAAAAAAAATAATCAAAACCCTAAATTAAAAAACCAAAAAAAAAAAAAAAGTCATGTGAAGTTTATGTAAATTATGCCAGAGAAAAGCAGAGGTTTTCAGTGTGGTCTAACGTTTAGTCAACCGCAGTCGTCTGCCAAGCTCATGTGCATGAAACGAAGTGAAGTGGCATGGAGTGGACTGGCATCAAAATGGAAGATATGAACTGCAATGAGCTAAGTGCACCTAAAGTTTTTATGTTCTACTTGTTTACCTTTAGCCTAATTTAAAATCTGTATTTTTGAAATTTTGAATTTTGAGATTTGTTTGTTTTTTGTGAAATCTTCCCCCTAGCAAGTTCAAGCCAAAGAAAACAATTCTCCTCCGTGTCGCCGTACTAAGGCTTCAAGTCACTTTTTCCCTCCCCCGATCGTTGTGAAAAAGGAACATGGATACTGATTGGCCAAGACCACCTATGTTGTGTTCAACCTATTTTCATCATGAATGATGATTGGCTGGCAGCTAGAACCTTATAAAACCAAGTTTATATATATTTTTTTCATATATTACACAAAAACGTCAGAGGAGAATAAAGTATCTACCAGAATATGGTTAAATTATTTTTGACCAAAATGCCAGATTGAACCTTATAATACTGAAGACACTGGTTTTTGGTTTTACCTCAGAAAATCATATAAACAAAAATAAGATACATTTATCCAGGTGTGTTCTCTTTTGCCAAGCAGTCACAGCTACTTTGGTGGTAAACCTGAGATCCTTGTAGTTATATCATTATTAATTAATAATATCACTATATTATTAATGTGTATTATTATGTATAAAGGTTGTATCAGCTGGGCAGTGACTGACTACTTTACGACTCGTGTTTGTAGCACTTGGGTTTAGTTCTGACTGTTTTGCATGTATTTCTGGTAAACTGATGGAAACATCACCAGGTCCTACAACAGCAATATTAATAGATTGTATTTTGTCTTATTACGGAATTCTTTGGACTAAACTTATTTGCCAATAAACAAATGTAAATGGAGAGAGAGAGGGAGAGGGAGAGAGAGAGAAGAATGAAGAAGACAAAAGAAGATCAAAAGAGGAAGTGATTAATGGGTGAAAAAAGGAAAAATGCATAAGGAGACAAAATAAGAGAGGGCTGTGTACTGTATCCAGCATCGTTAGCTAGAATGTTTCTATTTTGCGCAAATATTTTTTTGAATTTTCTCAGTAGCTTAGCACATCCTCCCGTTACACATTTAGTAGATTCGGATCCAGGACACAGCTGTGAGCAGAGTTCAGCGTGGGGGGAGAAGCATCATTGTTCAGCCGGATGATCCGGTAGGCCGCTGGCGTTTCTTCTGAGCCGATGTGACTCCGCCCTTCCGGATTCCCACTGTATGACTGATCATCGTCGTCACCGGAATGGAGACGGCTAATTCGTTCCATCCACGCACGGAACCTTTCCTCTGTACGCCTCTGGGCAGCGGCCACTCGTGTCAGCGCTTCCTCCAGGACTCCGCCCATGCTGTTTCCACGGCGGCCAGCTTAAAGACAGACAGCAAGCGCCGAGAACACACACATACACAAACGTCAGGCACACACTAGAAAAACGCTGGACTTCACGGCGGCCATGCTGACAAGCTTAATGGGAGTCATGCAGCTTTCACGGTGCATTCTGGGTAACGCAGTATGTTGCATGTACATGTGACAATAAGGACTGGAAATTTTCAAACACTCCCTCAACCAGAAATGTTCTCATATGACTAATGCATCTCAAGATTCTCAAACACAACTCATTTTACTTAACAAACAAACAAACAAACAAACAAATAAATACACACACACACACACACACACACACACACTGCAAGAAACCCCTGGCTCTGGAGTTAAATATGCTAACTATATCTAACCTGTACCTCATGAGGGGGAAAAGGTACCAAAAAAAAAAAAAAAAAAGGTACCAGAATATTACCAGACTTATACCAGAATTGATAATGTATTTGTATAATGCATCAGTACAAAAAAATTCATAAGTTGTTTTAAAAATTCACAAGATGTACAGCGCCATCTGTTGGGCTGCTGTCAAATCTCAACTTATTAAAAAAAAAAAAAAAAAAAAAAGAAAGAAGGAAAGAAAGACAGATACATCAGATAGGTGGCATGGAAAAGATACACAGTCTCGAAAAGAGTCTCGTATGTATTCTGTAATATGGGAGAAGAAAAGAAAGAGACCACCAGTTGTGTAGGTGTAGTGGGATTGGACAATTCTGAAGAAGTTTTTGGAGTGTTCATTTTGTTTGCTTAACAGCTAATAACTGAGCTTCTCATGAGTCAAAATCAGGGTGTACTTACAGCGAAAACCACTTAACAATGCAATGCCTTGTGTGACCTTGAAACTGCTGATCTAGAAGTTTCAGTGCCCAGAAAATCCAGCATAGCTGTCACTCTAACACACCGTGATCAGAAATTTCATTCCAATTCATCTTCTGCTTAAACGTTGAATATCGTCATATTCCAAATACAGCAGAGGCACAAAGGTGCCCATTTCCAGCTAACATAGAGAATGGAAGGTTTGATTTATATTTCGGAAAACATGCAAGTAAATGCGTCTGCACTAATGTGCAGAGAATGAGAATCTTTACTACATGTCTGCGTTGCTGTACATCAAGTAAATGCTACTTGGTTGAGCTGGGAAAAACATGATGAATTGAGACGAGACTCAATAGCTAACACAATAGCGGTGGCTGGCAAAGAAAGGAGCCATCTTCAAAATATTACAAAACCTGTAGCGTGTCCAATTCTCGGAGGGACTTAGTATTATACCAGACAAGCTGCTTATACAATTAAGTTTGCCCGGTCTTGCAAAATATAAAAATAACTCAAATACATCACATAAAATTCTGCAAAAAAACAAAAAACAAAAAGCAATATAGATAGACAGGCAGATAGCTAGATAAATTGATAGATCATTAGAACTTGGTGTATGGGAGAACTCAAAAAAGAAAAGTTATCACAAAACTACAACCAAAAGACTGAAGTAACTTTAGCTGACGATTTAAAAAAATAAAGACTTCACCCTGTTCACAACATCAGGGCATTACTAGGTACTTTTCCTTTGTAGCTGTTCTGAAAAACTGGAGTCTGTCGTACTGGAGAAAGTGCTTGTCAAACGGCGTTTAAACACAGGATATATATGTATTCCTATATATCTATAAATAAATAAAGATATGTCCATAGAGATACACAGATATACATAGGGTACCACTGATTAAGGCCATAATCATTATTTACAAGTGTGTTTCCCAGTATGGCTTTATATACTCGCTTTCACTTCTGCTCAAGCTGGTTTCGTTTTTGACATTTACATTTCCAGTGATATCAGATAGAGATTGTGGAAAGTTTTGTTCACTTGCTTTCCATGATTAATGCTTTGGGGACAATCATTTACATTCACCAAGCATGCATGAAAATGATAAGCAATGGGACAGACCTGTCTGTGTGTGTGTTTTGAGAATTGATTTGTTTGTATGTGTGAGCAAGAATGAAAAAGAAATCTCAAGCATGAGTACTAATCCTGCAAATTTAAGGCTTATTCACACTGAACATGATTTCTTCACATAACAGCACAACAAGAATTTCAAATGAACACATGTATGTTTATGAACAGTTAAATCTTTGATAGAACAGAATTTTATAAGTAAACCTACGGCCAAATGCGGTTTGTTGTAATTTGCCTAGAGCTTTTGGATGAGCTCCTGTATGAATAGATATTGCTTTTTAAAAGAATGAACGCATCCAGTATGACTAGCACTTTCACGGCATTCAGTTGCATTATGTTTGGTGTGAATACGCCTTTAAAGTGTCAAGCGCAGACAGCATGGGATCATTCAGTCAACATGCACCAAGAGACAGTACGTGTGTGTGGGCATGTTTTTATCTTAGCGGGGACCAAATGTCACCATAAGAATAGGAATATCTGAGAGTTGTAACAACGCACAAGGAAAATGAATTCTTTCATTTAAAAATTAAAAGACTTCCTTTTACTGTTTAACTGAGATTAAGGATAGATTTAGGTGTAGCAAAGCATTAATTAGCTGCATTAATATTAACATCAGTTAAAGGTCATTCATTAGATTTGATTACGATTGAGGGAATTGGAATTTGATTATAAAACGATTCTCCATTGCATCTCCATTAACCGAGCATTTGTGTCGCATTTACAGCGTCGGGATAGCTGTGTCTATGAAGAAACACACTTTTCTTCTCTGACAACATCTCTCTTTCTCTCGCATTTTGAATGTTAACAGGACTTGCGGAAGCTACACAGCTCTAAGTCTATATAGCTATGCAGTTTCGAAAATCGGCTGAATTAAAAAAAAAAAAAAGAAAACCATTTTTAATCATTTCTTGCATCAATGCAGAATTTTTCAAAAAAGAATCACGATGCATCGTACAAACAATTATTTCCTTTACCCCTAATAATTATACAAAAATGATAAATCACAATGTTGAACATTAACACTAAAATCACAGTTATTCAGATTGTACATGTTGAAGGTAATACCTAGTGGCCTTCTTTTAGCTGAATCACATGAAAACATTCAGAAGGTCCCTTGATTCCTTTAATAGTAAAGCACTGGTAATTGGCTTTCATTTCTCATTCACCACTTTTCAGTCATGTTCAATGTCATATTAATGAGAAAGCCAATGTAGAAGTAGTGGAGGCAACAAAAGTTGCCTTTCACACTGAAGCAAGTACTGGCGCCAGTATGATTAGTTGAATGACACTGAGGGTAATGCAGGAAACCAAATGAAAATAGGCCAGCATCTTGATCCAAGATGTTTAAACCCAAAACATCAACTTTGAATTTTATTATAAAATAAACCATGGATGACACTGAATGTCATGTTAATCATATAGTCAAACTTCGAGTCAGTTGTTGTATTTACCTTGTTGTGTCTTTTGAGGTACTGTATTGGTCATGTTTGAGATTTAGGTGTAAATCACAGGCTAAGTTTCTGATCCACTTTTATCTTTATCCATATCTGCCCTTTTCCTACCTCAAGCATGAGGTCAAAAGCAATACAGCTAATATATGAATAAGGTGACTGAAATACTGTTTAGCAAACAACCTGACTTGCCAAACTCAAGAATTTCTGTTTTAACTCAGCACTACCACAACATATCACCAGTAACAGTGAAGAACAACCGCAGTCTAACTCTGTGTTCACACAAATGTGGACACGTGCCCATTTATTTCCTGTAGAGGTGCTCGAATCTGCTGTGATACTAACAATAAATTCTGTAGTCAAACTGATCAGCGTAGGAAAAAATATTTTCAGTGACTCTCGTTTTCTAAACATGAACCAGCTCAGCTTCTCTAGCAGATCCTCTGTTGTGGACAATCGCATACATTTATGTAAAACAGTAACTGAAGGAAGCTCATCGAACCAGAGAGTAGCTACAGGGCTAGAGACATTAGGTCAGAAAGGTGAAAGTTTTCACAAACAATTCAAAGATTTTCCATTTTATTTACGCTTGCTGGAGGGATTACAAAACGGAAGGCACTGAAACTGAAGCTTGCTAAAAAAAAAAAAAAAAAAAAAAAAAAGTTGACGATGAAAGCAGAATGTTTAAAAAAAAAAAAATGGACAGAGAAGTATGCATTTATTCTACAAAGTGCATTGCGTTAGTCAAAAGTGGTAACATGAATCCTCACTACGAAACAAAACATAGCCACTTCAAATTCCCTTATTTACAGCGATAAACTAATTGTAAATGATTAAGCATTGCAAAGTAACCGTTGTGTTAGTTACTAGTTGTGTTACTAGTTAATTACTTATCTGTACTACAGTAGCCTTAGCATCCATACGTAACAACAGCATTATCTGTTACATGCCCAAAAGAAGACTAGTGTGAACACGGGACACTGAACTCTGCTTTATTTGCACTACCGCTTTTTACTTTTGCTCTTGATTGATTTTGCCCCTGTACTTTGTCTGGTTTTTTATGTTTAAACATTCTTCTACAAAAAGTTAAGTTTAATTTCTACATTCTATACTGATTCCATTGCAGTCACTGACATATCACATGATAGTAGCAAGGTTACAGTTTACACTTTTCATAGTATGGTAACCTGATCTAAAAACAGCATGGTTTAATGGTATCAGTGTGTTAATCGAACATTTAAAAATACACAAGCCAGTATTGAAAATTAAAGTACAAATTAAAGTGCATTATGAAATCTTTGTGATCTTTTTTTTTTATATAAGCACACCTTTGTCCATATACTAAAACAAAAGGAAACAAAAAGATCATTTCCCCTAATTATCATTCTTTCTTAGAAAGATATTTTGAGAGCAGCTTCTCCATAAATTGTCAGTATTCATCACATTGTTGTTATGAGCTTATAGAGAAAGCGGCTGTGAGGAAAGGCAGCATGCTGAAAAACAAACAAAAAACAAAAAAAACAACAAAAAAAAAATAGCACAGCAGTGTGCAGTGCTGCTCAGCCAAAAACAGACAGTTGTGTCAATTAGTTATGGTCAGCAGTGCCAAAGCAAAAGGTTACACAGCCAAAGGGTTTTCGGTACCGTCCGCCTCCCCGTGCAGAGAAATGGAGCTTGCTATAGTATGATTGAGGGTGAGTCTAGGGGGAGGGGGCTGCAAAATTTTTTGGGGAGTCACAGCCACACACAAAAAGGATGGAGTAAGGAACATGTTTGGTTAAAAATTTCACAGATAAATGGCAAGAGGCAAAAAGCATTTTAATCTGTTTTTTGAAAAAGTCTGCGGTGAGGTAACCATCTGATAACACACCGAAACTAACTGTGAAACCGTGACACTGTAGCAGCTTTACATGGGAGACTGCGCGTGTAAAAGAATTATGTTTGTTACCCGAGATGTACGAGTTATGACTACCAATAATGTTTTCAGAAAATGAAGTGCATACAGCGAAGATGAATTCCCCCAATTCATCTCAGCAGTATCCAACAATTAGTGTGTCTGTGTGGGTGGACACAATACCTGGAGGATGCAAACTGACTGTCCCTCCCTCGTTGTCAGACGACGCTGTGGACGATGATGACGAAGAGTGTGCAGTGGCATCGCTGTCACTAGTGCTGCTGTCCTCTAGTGGGCGGGACTTACGCTTGGCAACCGCCTCCCGTTTCTGCCTTAGCAGACGCATTCGCTCTTTATGTCTCTGGCTGCGCTTGCCCCGCTCTCGGGTCCGCCCACCATTCGCCTGCTTCTCCTGACAACGATTTTTCTTGGCAGCCATGGCAACGCCAGCAGATGCGTCGCTCTCGGACCGTGAGCGGCGTGATGACTTCCTGGGGGCAGGGTCAGAGTGAGAAGAGGGGGCAGGCTTAGCGTCAGCCAGTTCCACATCCTCTTCTTCGGCTGAGGAAAGAGTGTCCGAATCACCAAGATGACCAGAAGACGAGGGCGATCGCAGATAGGCTGAGGAGTCACTGTCCTCTTGTGGGCAGATCTGAATGACAGAGGTGGCAGGACCTTTTTCTGGTGGCAGAGCCTCAGGGGAGGAGTCTCGGCGCAGCTCCTTCAGCAGGCAGGGCATGGACAGTAAGCCAGGGGGCAGTGGCCTGGAGGGGCTCTGCATGCTGATTGGCTCCTCACATATAGGAGAGCTGGAGGACAGGGCTTCAGGTTTCAGGGACAAGTCCTGATTATCTGCTGTGGCCCCGCATTCTGTGGGGCATTCTGGGAGTTCAGTGGCCTTCTGGCCTTCAGCCATCTTTAGAGGACGGGGCCAGGTGGGCGGAGTCTCCAAAGCAGCAGCTGCTAGGCGTTTCGCGTGTTGCAGACCTAGAAATCAACATATTACATGAGATTAGGGATGGGAAGATTGGCTATACATCTGAATCAGCCGACTGTCGGCCTAAATACGTGATTGCCAAATCTTGCAACATGCACTTGGGGTAAAATGGAAAATAACATGTCCTGAAGTGAAACATGTCATTTGTCTGCCAGTTTCTCCCAGGCAATGCTTCTTGCAATGTCATAAAAACCAGTCTGCCTTGTGGCAGAAGCAAAGAAAAGAATTTTAACACCACTAGCCTGATACAATACTTAAGAGGAGTACATCATGCAACTGAGCACAGTTAGTACCAAAATCTATCCGAATTAGTGGAGATGGATAACACAATACCGACAATGAGCCACCAAACTTCACAGCAGCAGTCCAAAAACTAAAGGAATTACGACATTTACTGCGACAGATAAGCAGCCGCTCAGTTCTCGCTTACTGAGAATGTGGAATTCTGTCTCTTGTCTTATCTGGAGCCGCACTATGCGCTTTCCCAGTCAGAATTACTTTAAAGTTGTTGTGCTTCCTTAGCTCTATCAAAAAGTTTACGACCATACAGACCACCTGTTGACAAAAAAATGTTACCTCATTGAGCTTTACAAATGATTTATGGAGTTCTGACATGAGTCCAACATTTATGTTAAATTTAACAGCTCAGTGGATCGATCTGTTTGATAGTAAACACCGAATTAGCTGCGCAGTTTTAAATTCAGGACTATCGCAGATAATACCACACCTGTAAGATTGCAGTACGCCTACATCACAACAATTGTTTAAATTGCTTGTTAGTTTTATCTGAAAGCTTATTTAAATTTTTAAGGCACATAGCTTGGTCACAAAAGCATACATACAGTTCCAGCAAATGACAATTAAACTGACAATAAACCAGTTTAACAGTTTAACAAGTTCGATGTTTCTGCCTGAGGAGTGTCGTGGTATCCATCATGCTCAGTAACAACCGGCATCCACAGAATGCTGATTGGTCCATCTCTACAACAGACACAACTGGAAATTTGCATACACGAGCAAATGTAAAACACTTGTACAATGTAAAAGCCTGTCACAGAAAGAAAAAAGTTCAGAAACTGCAACTGTGAAGGGGAAAATATCTGAAACAAAACAGAAAAGTTGCTACCAGAACCCAGGACAGTACAGAACAGGTAGACAGATGGAGAGGTTTACCTAGTGATTCAGTCTTAATGAGTGCTTCCTTAAAATGAGCCACAAGGGCATATTAATGGTGTCCATTTACAATAACATGTCGGCTCCTGTTTCTCAGAACTCTACCATTTCAGGTTACATTACTGACAGGCAGGTTTTTTTGGTCTGTTTGTGTACTGTATTACATTTGCTTGGGATTTTTTTATGTTTTGGGTTGCAGTGGTGCAGTGGGTAGGAAGCGTTACTGCCTCACAGCTCCAGGGTCGCTAGATCGGTCCTGAGATCAAGTTACCATCTGTGTGGGGGGAAAAAATTGTACTGTCTGAGTGTTTATTACCAGATTACCTCCCCAACACAGTTTTTGGACTGATGGCGTTCCTAGTTTGTGACCTAGCGAGCCAGAATCAGAATGCATTTATTGATAGACTTCAAAGCACTTTTGCAAGTTGCTCTGGGTAAGGGCGTCTGCCAAATGCCAAAAATGTAAATATGTGGAGTTTTGTAGGTTCTTTCAGTGTTTCATCCGAGTTCTCCGGTTTTCTCTCACCTAACAAAAACATGCCAGCAGGGGAATTGGCTACTATTGTCCCTAATTGTGTATGCGTGTGTGCATGGTTCCCTGCACTGGACTGGCGTTCCATCCAGGTTATATTCCCGCCTCACGCCCAGTTTTCCTCGGATTGGCTCCGGATCCACTGCAACCCTGATAAGCATAAAGAGCTTACTCAAGATGAACGAATGCTTATGCTTTTGTAAAGGGTCATCTGGGCTTTGGAAAGGCATTATATAAATTAAAATGAACATTTTTTATGCCTTGTATGCAAGTTATTCCAGCAGTTCTTATAATAAATACAATCCAGTCATCAATCTCAAAATGATTTCGATGTTCTGTCTGAGCAAACATCAAATTTATATTGATCGTTCTCAAATTAGTCACAGGGAAGATCTTGCTGGATACACAGTTGAGTGCAAAAGTCTGCATCTCCCATAGTGTCTGAAGTAGATAAGAGGCCTTTTGCCTTTATTTTCCAATTATCTACAAAACGTAGGATTCAAAAAGCAAAACGCAAAAAGCCAAAAAAAAAAATTTGTTGGGTGGTTTCTGCAACAAGAGCTGTTTGAAAAGAATCTGTAGCAAGAAGTAAAAGTTTTGCCATAACCTACGTGGTGTTCACATCTGATCTAAAGAAGGCAGTATATTACAGGCTTTTATAACATATGTGAAGAAGAATGGGTTATGTACGTATAGCAACTGAGATGATCCAAAAACTGGCAGGAGATAGTTATAAAGGCAAAGGTGTACAAAAGTTGCACCCAGTCTAAGAAGAAATTGCATAAAATGTCTAATTTGATTGACGTGCCATAAAATTACTGCTTGTGCAGGGTTGGTTTTTGACATTATACCATGTTATACATCAGTGTTGAGATAAACCTTGCAGTACACTGAACCCAATGCACCTAAAACCAAACAAAAATCTAACCAAAATGGTATTATTCATTTGGGAAGATATGTTGTGCTACGCAAAAGTTTGAGCTTTTTTGATTTGTTCACGTTACACTCTCGGCTACTGACTTACATCGATATATAAAGCTTGATCTTAAAAACTAAATCAGAACAAATGGCACAAATAAATGTGACTGGTGATTCATATGGGAATTTCATTTCAGCTCTCGTGCTGTCCTAAAGGTATGCAAACTTTTGCACTTTTTCAGATTATCATGCCCTATGTAGCAATATTATCCAAAACACTAGGGGAATGAATCACAGAAGGCTCCCTGTTATAAATATAATGCACAACATAAGATTGAGGAACTGTTATTTTATACCATTTATTCTGATGCACCGTGCAAATGGAATAATGTGCTGCTACGCCTTATATATTTGCACCCTGTCGGACACAGTGCACTACATAGGGAGTAGGGAGTAGGGTGTAGGGGACAGTATTTCATACCCTGTAATTCCAAACCAGGTGACATGGCACGCGGATCTATGCATCATGTATGAACAATACGCGGGCCGCATGCACCTGCGCATGCGCACAACTCAATCTGTATTATTTCAGTTTCTTGACTCACTAACCTTCTTACACTGATTCTAAACCCATATCTTAAAACAACCTTTAATGAGTTTACTACACAATAAAACTAATAGAATTTAAACATCGCCTACCCCTAAAAATGCAGCGCAAAAAAAGATAAAATAAATCGCACTTTAGCTCTGCCCTTATTTGCATAAACTGATAGCAACTGTGTTTATTAACCACACATTAAAGGTTTCGCGCGCTAGAAATGCTCATCTTGTATCTCGATGCACCTCTGAGCTAATGTTGATAGCTAACAGCCAGCTAACTAGGGCAAAAAACCATTACGAATAAACTAGAAAGATATTTAAGTAACAGGTAGTCG
This sequence comes from Pangasianodon hypophthalmus, assembly GCF_027358585.1. Classification (NCBI taxonomy): domain Eukaryota; kingdom Metazoa; phylum Chordata; class Actinopteri; order Siluriformes; family Pangasiidae; genus Pangasianodon; species Pangasianodon hypophthalmus. The sequence continues at coordinate 17,378,183 of NC_069724.1, read as the reverse complement.
AAAAGACTAGGCAACCACGAGTTCATTTAAACCGCATAGTTTTTAAAGGAAAGGAAAGAGAAATGTGAAATAGACTTAAAATGCTAGCATAGCTAGTGAGGCAGCTCTTTTGCGTCTGCTAGTTATCCAGCTAGCTGCTTAAATAAACTGCTTAGATAAAATGTTGCGCACCTGTATTAAACTGCAGCTCGGGCGTATATTCTTCTTAACATCGTGTTGTCCTTTTTCAAGTAGCACTTGCATGAAAACTTCAGCATACATATGTATTAAAAAGCCAAAAGTTCAAACTACGTGTTTGCGGCCCCGCTAGTCCGCGTCCCGGCCCCTTAGCACAGTTGGCCACTTCACAGAGGCTGAATCCCAACTGACTTCATTCTTCCTACACGAACGCACTACATAGGGTATGAAATAATGGCCTTCTACGCGCTGTGTAATGCACTATTTGTCCACCACGGAGCCGTTTGGGATTCTGCCAATGTCCGTGTTAATGTAAATGAATGAAGAAGGCGCTTCCGGGCTATCCTTACTCTAACTACATCAGACAGCGCCACCACGCGGTGCGGAGTGAGTTAGAAAGTGTTTTTGTGTGTGTGTGTGTGTGTGTGTGTGTTTCCTTCTTCCTCTTCTTCTTCTTCTTCCTCTTCCTTTCAGCAACCCGGTGGATCACTGGACATGATGCAGGAATACACACTGCATGCGACGCCAGTCTCTCTCTTTCATTCATTCATTCATTCATTCACACCCTAAGGACAATTTAGCATAGCCAATCCACCTACCAGAATGGTTTTTGGAGGTGGGAGGAAACCAGAGAAACCAGAGAAAACCCAAACATGAGAAACTCCACAGACACAACCCGGCTCAGGACTGAACCTGGGACCCTGAAGCATTGAGACGGCTAACCGCTGCACCACCATGATGCCCGCTTTCCTTTTTTTCTCTTTTAATATTCACATACCTTGTAACACCAGCTTTAGTGATGCAAAAGTACCATTGATAAATACCCTTGAACTGAATTGAAAATTTGCTTTTATTTTCACACATTTGCACAAACAATGGCTAAAGAAAAAAAAAGTTAGTTCAGTAACAGCACTATAACTGCTGCTAATATCCTTAGTCTTCTTCAGTCAGTCACCTAGATAAAGTGTTCATCAAATCAACCTTCTGCTCTAGTTCAGCATCCAGGGCCTCCTAGTACATACACAAAATACAAACATTACAAAATGACAGATAATACAACAACGTGTAATGAGGAGGGGTTATACACAATACCATATGATTTAGATTCTTATGGCAACAATTTAATATTTGACAATACCATTTAATCTGCTACTATACAATATGAGTTAAATTCTTAAGGCAACGATTTGATATTTGAGGATACCATTTAATCTGATAAGATATGATATGATCATGTTTTGATTCAGTTGGCTGTCCTTTTTTTCAATAATCTATTTGTAATCAATTATAATGAATAACAATTTATTGTTCTTGCCTCAATATATACTTTAATCATTGCCTTTTAAATCAATGTATCGATCCAAACTACCCAATCGTTATATCCCTAGTAAAAATATGTACATGGCAAAACATACCAGCTCTCTTTTCACCTCTTCAATTGCAACCCGAGCCAGAGCAGGACTCTTGGTAGGGGTGGGAGTTGAGGATTAAAAAAAAAAAAAAAAAAAAAGATACAGTTAAATTGGTAAATTATGACTGTTTACATTACGCTGCAGTTTACATGCTCTTAAGTTTGTTTGTTTTTTTTAAAATGCATTCTAATTTCATCATTTAATGCACATGAGTGGAGAATATATCCTAATAAACTCATGCAGATTCAGGTCAAGCGCTCCACTTAAAGTTCACATCAAACATCAGAATGGGGGAAAAGCATGGCATGGTTGCTGGTGCCATGCGGGCTTGTTTAAGTATTTCAGATTCATAATTAAGACTCAAAATAACCTCGTAATTTGGTAAAACTGTTTCATGAATCACACACAGATTCAAGCAAAACTCCACACAAACAATAACCCGAGTTCAGGAATGTGGAGCTGTGAAGCAACAATACTACATGCTGCACCACCATATGATACTATTTTGGACACTTTAAAATAGTGCTACTCTCATGTTTTTATAGTTGTGCATTTGTCTCAGAAGCCAGACCTTTAGCTTTGCTAGAGTCTATTACATTGTGTCAGTAAACACAACCAAGAACTGCCTACATTCATAGAAAGAGGCAATTTGACTGACACAGCAGATGACCAACCACAGACCGTTTCCTGTAGTCTTCACTGCTTTACAAAAACTCTTTAATAACTCTTCTCACAGACAGGATTCCGTTGACTATTTTAATCCATTGTAAGACTGCCTCAATTAGTTGAATAATCAGAAATGTCATTTATGAAAAATTATACACACAAATTTTTATATTCGACTAATAGTTCTTCGACTAATATTGTAACCAATAACAGAAATGTAATGCCATAGTGAAGCTGCTGGAAGCAGCAGCAGTGCTGCCACTACTGCACCACACAGAGCTTTGAATGATGATATAAACCCTGACAGTTTCATTAAAAAAAAGTAAAAGCCCAGTACAATACAACTTTCATAGTCGCATGAGCATTACAACGAAGCAGCCAATAACTTCTGCTTGGTTCAGAGAAATGTACTAAATGGTTTATGTCATAGCCTCATATTACATTTCCTTCAAGGGACTTGATATTATTTTTGATGTAGCTGTAACATATCTGCAGCAATTTTATCGTTTAATGAGGCCGTTTATGTTTTATTTTTAGTCTGTTTAATTTTGGCGTGTTAAGACTAACAATGAAAGTCTGTGAGATTTAGTAGAGTTTAGATAAAGAGGTAGAGAGAAAGATACATTCAAATCCACACATTTCAAGTTTCTTGTGCAATTATTGAAAAGAAATTCCTTATCAAATTCCTTATTTGAAATTTAAATTGGTTAATGAAACAAAGAATAATCATTAGAGGTTAGCCCTAGAGGAGAAAATCAGTAGAATAACAAGAGGTTAAATGTTACATTGTTCCTCACATTATATTACTGACATTGTTTTACATTATATTATTGAAAAAAAAATTACTAAACAAAATGCCATATGATAGCTTCCTCATTTACAGGCCATGTACGTTTAATCCAATTAATCCATTAATTGTACATCAATTCACATGAGTAATTGGCTATTAAAATATTTGGGGGGTTTTTTCCGCTATAATCCAATCACTACACCTTGCTCCAAAAAGCTCAATGTGTCATGGTGTTCAAAAGTTTGTTTTCTGTTGGAAACCAACACATAGAAGTGCACACACACCTACTCAGAGAGAGCCAATCTGATTACATTCAAAATTTTGAAGGTTGTGGCCAGAATAGCGTACAAATATTATCATACACTCCTAGAGCACCTGAGGCAGACATTAACTGTGGACTATTCTTTAAAACTGTGATACACTGTGGTCAAGCCTCTAAAAGGGAACCTGGTCAGCATTTTAGAACCTCATCATTATCTTTAAACACAGTAATTTCTGTAATAGAGTGTCGTGTTAATATTGTAACTTATGATAAAATGCCTGTGCTGTGAAAATATTAGATTGGCATATAGGAAAAAGAGTTGAGGCTTTCTTACAGGGCTCAGGTCATTATAAGGCTCCAGTTTCTTCACGAGCGGTGCAATTTCCTGTTTCAGCGCTGTGATTTTCTGTGAATTTAAAGGAGACATAGTTAAAAATAGGAAAAGTCTGAGTGTAATTTGACTCAAACAGCCCTTTCACAGCACAGTAATTTCTCTAACTGTAACACTTTTCATACTGCACAACTTCCTGTAATTTTCTTGAACAATGTTTTAGTAATTAGCTGGATAAACTCTTAAACTTCTATGCTGGTACCTCAGTCAACTTTACACCTCTCCTAATATCTTTAGAATAGAGAAAACCTGGACTAATAATGATAAAAATTTGAATAAAAAGGTTTAAAATGGACAGAGAATCATACTTCTGCGAGCTGCACAACAGCCTGATGAGTGAGTGAGTCCTTCATCTGTCTGGAAGCCAACTTGTCCTATAATATAACACACACACACACACACACACACACACACACACACACACACACACGTTAGAGGACTATGAGCATAGTTTCCTTTTAATCTAAGCCTGTGTTAAGGCAAGCATATCTAATTTGAGGAAATATTTTCAAGAATTCTAAATTTTCCCAAGGCATATTTAGGATTTAAGGCACATTTGTATGACCCCGAACAGACTTGCCATCAATAGCCATCAAACAGTCAGAAAGTATACAACAAATACATAAGAAGACATGCACTTGAAACTCCTGTGTATTGGACATAACCTAGAATCAAACTGCACTGTATAGCTACAATAGTGGGTTTGTAGTTACAGACTATATGAAATGTAATATCTGCTTTACAGCTTAATGAGTACGTCACTGCACTAATGTGAATGATTCATACAAAATAAATTTAATAAAGCATAAATGACTTAAAGGACACAAAAAAAAACTACCTTGCACTGGAAATGCTAACATGGACGTGAGCACTGTGTCTATGTGTGTATTTAATTTCTTCCCTTTTGCATGATTATTGACAGCCCATGATTTACTAAATGAAAGCTGCACAAAATGCACCGCAGTCTGCCAGGAAGCGTCTATCATTTTATTAATTAGGAAACACAGTCCGACGGATTTATGATATTGGGCTGCTTTCAGTAGATCTGGTAATACTCACACTTGTAAAATGACAAGTAGTCAGTAAAAAGGCATTCGAGACACAAAAAGACCATGTGCTAATGGATATCCATTTTGGCTGTCTACTTATTACTGTTACTTACCCAGGATGTATGTTGATACAAAGTCTGAACAGAGCCCACGTGGTTGGTCCCTAGTCTGTTTAAAAATTTAGATTTCAAGAGGCACAACAGAAAAGTGTTCACCCTATCATTGGGAGATCACAAGTCTGAGTCCCAAGGATGGTCAGGAGTCTAGAGAGCAAAATTGGCTGTGATCTCTGGGTAGAAGGGATGGCATACACTCTCCCCTGTCAATCACAGCAACACTAGCTGATCGTGGGCATCATGTATGCGGAAGTAGGCAGAAAGGTGACTAGTGGGTGGGAACTGGCAGTTCACCAAATAGGAGAGAAAATGAGTGAAACAATTATTTAATTTATGAACCTGCACTTATGGACCTGTATCTCAGGCTTGACTAGTCAACCCACACTGGTTTTTTTTTTTAGTTCAACATCATAAACATAAGTAAAAAATCATTATAATTTGGAATCCACAGAACACACACACATGCACACACCTGTGCTATCTTATTTCTGTAGGTCAGGTCTCTGGATTTGTTCTTCATGAAGTCCATATTGAGCAACCTCTCTTCGGCTGTAGCAGCCTCAACCTGCTGGACCTGTGCAATCTTCTTCAAGTCCCTAACAAAACACAGGACAAGTCTTTAGTTCAGCTTTTCTTTATACTTTTTTCTTTATAAAGCCTTTGCTTTGATTGTATGAAAAGGAAAAGTCCACCCTGAAACACGTTAAACATGTTTTTATCGAAATATTTGCATTCTTGTGCTAGCGTTTTAGTTGATGCTGTATTTTCATTATTCCTGTGAGAAGTTAGCAGTTGTGCCCCTCTGACGTCACGGGGGGACATGGAGAGCAGAGTTACAATAGCTTTTAACATAAGGAAAATTCAGTGATCTCAAACATAAGGAATAATGTTCAGATTTTGTTGTTAGCACATGAAAACAAAAGAGCAGGGGCTTCATTTCTCAGCCACCATTTTCTAGCAACGTTCATTGTCATATTAATGCAAAATGTAACGTGGAAATAATGGTGTATTACAATGAAGATATACAAGATCATTCAAATGATCAAAAATACTGGAACATGTGACTGACAGGTGTTTTTTGTTGCCCAGATGTCCCTTGTTAGAATGATTGTTTAAACAATTAATAGCTCTGAAGGTTTCGCCTGTGAAGACTGCATTTGTTGTTAAAAAGGTTAAAGCAACATGAAGACCAGAGAGCCGTCAATGGGAGCAAAAACAAGCCATTCTGAAGCCGAGAAAAAAAGGGAAAACCTATCAGAGCTATTGTACAAGGGCCAATACAACTATTTGAAATGTCCTGAAAAAGTAAGAAAACACTGGTGTACTATCAACCAGATATCTAACAGGTCTCACAAACATTGTGAGAGCTATGAAGAAAAACCCCAAAACAACCGTCAGTGACATCACCAACATCCTCCACAGGGCAGGGTGAAGGTATCACAATCCATCATTCGAAGAAGACTTCAAGAGCAGAAATATAGAGGCCATTTCACAAGATGCAATCCACTCATCAGCAGTAAGAATCAGAAGGCCATATTGGAATTCACAAGGAAATACAGAGATAAGCCCATTCCAGAAGCAGCCATGCAAGCCCATGACTTGGTAGCAGAATGAATTCAGACGTCTACAGAAACATTCTCTCTGCCAATTTACAGAGATATGCATTCAATTTAATTGGGAGGAACTTCATCATGCAGCAAGGCAATGACCCAAAACACACTGCCAACACAACAAAGAACTACATTTGTGGAAGAAAGTGGAAGGTTTTAGACTGGCCAAGTCGATCACCAGACCTCAACCCAATTGAGCATGCATTTCACCTCCTGAAGAGGAGACTGAAGAGAGAACCCCCACAAAACAAACAACAACTGAAAGAAGCTGCTGTACATGCCTGGAAAAGTGTTACAAAAAGAAGAACGCAACAGTTTGGTGATGCCAGTGGGTCGCCGACTTGATACAGTTATTGCAAGCAAGGGATATGCAACCAAATATTAAGAGCTGTTTACTTTAATTAGATCTGTTCCAATAATTTTGCCAAAAATTGGGTGCCTGCAACCAACGGTCCCATGTTCAAAGTTGTATAACACATCTAGTTGTAAGTATCAGGAAGCTAAAATTCTGATCTATGATCTCATATTCATCTTTTGATCCTAAACCCAAATATCTTTAGTGTATAGCAAAAACCAAAAAATGGACTTTGGCATTCCAATACTTTCTGAGGGGACTGTACATGCGCAATTCGTTCTGGGTGTCATTTATTGTGTGTGTTTTTTTGTGTTTTCTCCTACTCTTGAAGTTTTTTCCGGAGAATCATTGTGGCTGCCATCTTCTTCCTCACAGCAGCGAGCTCCTGCCCCAACTTCCTGTCAGTCTTCTCTGCCTCGGCCAGGTCATTGGTCAACTTATTAATTGCAGGGACAAAGCTGTAAACCAATGGTTAATTAATGACAGTCAGCTTCACACTACAATGCAGTTATTAAAAAAAATGTAGATAATTGTATATTCCACAGGATATATTGTACATTTATATAGAAATTAGATAACTGCAGAATAATAGTGAGAGTTTCTTTATTCTTTTCTCAGTTGGTGGGTAACCTCAAACATTTCTTAATTGACAGGCGAGTTTTAGTATTTTGACTAGAAATAAGTGGGTATAGTTATTAAATTTTAGCTATTTAGCTAGCTGGCTTAGATAGCTTAGTTAACTACAGACTAAATATTTCAGTTTCTGAGACACTACAGTCTCACGATCTTGCAGTTGTTGGTATAATTCTTTGGCAAGTGATCATCAATAATTAGAGGACAGCCAAATGATTAAGAAATGCCCATACAGTGACACTTGACCAATTTCCTGAGTTTACATTAGTCACTGATGTTGATTTGGATTTGTGTCTTGTGGGTGGTGCAGCAACTGCTGCTATCACTGGACAGCTTGTACTTTCTAGCGTTTTCTTTTTTCTCAATTTTCCTCAATTGAACACCAAATATTGTTGAACTGAAGCTGAGGGTGCAAAATCAAAGAAGACACTGGGGCATACATGGGGAAGACATTGGACAACATGTGCCAAAGGATTGGTCGAAGGAATGTACAGAAGCCAGTGGTTTGGACTTGTCATTTTATTGTATCTCCACTTGCATAAAACAGAGAAAATCTCAATTCAAATTCTGCCTATCAGTGGAATCACACCTGTGTTACGCACTTATGTAAAAAATAAATAGTCGTCTGTCACATAGGGTACATGGACACAGTATTTGAAAATTTCTTCAAGTACACACTCCACCATAACACTATGACATTTTTAGGAAACCGTGCATAAGCAGAATCTGTGAATGGAAACCTGTGTATTCAAATATAATGTGCATTTAATTGAACTCAGATATTACCTTCCCATTGACGTGTCTCTAACTTTAAGGACCTCAGCAGTGCCCTCTAACACAGACAAAAGATCGGAGGCGGATTTGGTAACGCTTCCAGGTTGAAGCCCAACACCCTGAAGTAGCACTTCCTGCAAGTGAGTGGCTATAACAAAGAACAGCAGTTTAATTTGTTTGTATCCCATCCACTTTCCCCTCACAACTTTGCAGTGTTTATCACCTACTACATCACACAAGTGTCCACCAGGGGATGAGTGTGTAGCAGAGAGCAAACACGCTTATTATTGTGTTATTGCTACTTTTATTTTTAGAACTGTAAACATTTTAATAAAATAGTCAATAATCAATACACATGAAATGATTTACAGAAATGATTTACTCCCTGTGTAACAATACTGTTTTCTACATGGCCTGGTAAGAGTGGGCATTATGATACGATTATATAATATCGATATGATATTAATAATGCAAAACAACACACCCCAGTGCAATTTTTCTAAAAGTAACACGAGTACTGTCAGTACTTTTAGCACATCGACCAACTCCACTGTTACACGGAATTAAAAAAATTAAAGCCTGTTTTTGTGTCAGTCCTCATTAATGTGTTCAGTACCTAATGTAGGCATTAAATAAAAACGTAGTTTTTAAATGCTGTACTGTTGCTTTGCAAGCCCTATTTACAAATCCAGTGTCAGCACTTTGTAACAGTAAAGCAGTTCCTTAGTTTTCTGACACAAGACAATCTTCAGGATGGAGGACTTTGCAGTTTCTCAGTATTATGTCCTATTAACTTCAAAATACACTTTGTCATTCTTTTTTTATTTTTGATTTTCCCCCCATGTTCTCCCAGGTTTGAGCTAACAGGAAGACTACAGTAACTCAAATAAGCACTCTTTACAACCGTGGTAAGCAGAAAAGTATCTCAGAACACACATCTCAGAGGTGGATGGGCTACAACAGCAGAAAACCACATTGGGTTCCACTCCTGTCAGCCAAAAACAGGAATATGAGACTACAGTAGATACAGACTCAACAAAACTTGGCAGTTGAAGGTTAGCAAAAAGTGTAAATATTAAAAATGTAAATACTTAAGTTTTAATTTTCCCCACACAGCTATTTTTCAAACTTTTCTTAGCTGCACATACATTTATATATAGTCATTTGGCAGATGCTCTTATTTAATAAAAAATACAAGTAATAAAAAACTAGTCATTCCTTCCATTCCTTCCTTTATTTCTCAGTCACTTACTGTCACTGCTTCATTTTGTCTGTGTTCTTAATAGAAGTTACAGTACAGCGTGTCCCAAAAGTCTCCATACAAAGGGGAAATTGACTTTTTAACAAAATGTAATTTTATTTATAAAAAGCTTCCTCTACATGATTGCCATTCCTCTGTAAACACGCACACAGTCGTCTCTCCCAACTTTGGCTCCCAGTTTGGAAACAGTGTCGTGTGTGTGATGTGCTTGACATGTTTCCTGTTAAAGTCCATTGCAACCTTGCGACAGCTTCCCAATCCAGCCATGAGAATGATTTCAATATGTTCTTCTTTTGTCAAAGACGTTCTTAAAGGCTATCTGAAAAAATATATATACATTATAAACTAAGTATGAAAAATTTTGGAAGACATTTTGCTAAAAAGAGTTCATTTCATCTATGTACGGAGACTTTTGGGACACCTTGTATTTTGTAAATACATAATTAGTTAACTTGTGGTGCTGTAACCAAAGACTTATCTCTATAAGCATTAAGTTTCAATTTTATTTTATTAGAAAATCAGTTCAGTAAATGTGCAAATTAGTCTATGACACCTTCCGGAGACTTCTAGAGACTTTTGAGCCTGTGTTTACTTTCCCCTGAAAAAAAGTTGTCAGCACTGGTCTATAGTTTAAACCCAGTCTTATCAGGAAAGGGCCGGTGTGGATGCAGGTTTTCATTCCAACCAAGCAGAAGCCACACTTGAGTCTACTGAAAGCCAAGATCAACTGATTAAAGAGTTAATGTGAGTCACTGCTTGACTGGAATGAAAACCTGCACCCACACTGGCCCTTTCTGGATAAGACTAGACAGCCCTGGTTTAACCAAACCAATGACTCCACAATAGAGCTGACTGTCATTTCAATCTTTCACGTGTGCCAGTATCTTCTGTAAGATTAGTGTCGTTTTTGTGTATTGAGACTGTACAGTAAGGGAATGAATGTAGTAATAGCCGCCCTGAAGTTGTGTACCGTCGCTGCTGTACTCTGCTGCTTTGTGTCTGTAGTCGTCTGTCAGTAAGGACACTTCTTTACACCTCAGCTCGCTAGCCTGCGCGAGCTGGTCGAGCAGCTCGATCGTGCGCGTGCTCACTTCAAAATCCGGCACTCCTTCAGCACCGAACACCGTCTCGAGCCACCGGCGCACCTGCACAACACACTGTGTTTAAAAAAGAAAAACAAACAAAAAAACACCTACAGATACATTTTTCGACTTCCTTTTCATTATGGACGCTGCTCACCCTCTTGTTCTTTTCACACATACTTCTGCTGATGAAACATTAAAACCAGGGAGCTTAGTTAAACCTCTGTTAAACCTCTGAGGGAGCTGATTGTTGTGTACACAAACACTAAAAAAATCCCGCCATGTAGCTTCCGTTAACTGGTTCTTCTTCTTCTTCTTTGAAGTAAAATGTAACTAAAAGTTCAATTACCGCCACCTACTGGTCCATGGAAATGGGACAAATCCATCCATCTTCATGGTTGCAGGGAAACCTGGAGGCTGGATCTCAGGGGACTCAGGGCACAAGGCAGTGGACACCCTGGATGGGTTGCCAAACGCATCACACACACTACGGACAATTTAGAGATCAGCCTACAACACGTATCTTTGGACTGGCAGAGGAAACCAGAATACCTGGAGGAAACCCCCGAAGCATGGGGTGAACATGCAAACTCTGTGCACACAGGGCGGAGGTGGGATTCAAACCCCAACCTGATTCAAACCCGCAGTTGTGAGGCAACAGTGCTAACCACTAAGCCACCATGCATGTCGTTTGGAAAAATCTACCAACGTTTCCACATATCTTGTTATCAAAGTTTCCACTGCAAATGCAAATTCTAATCTACTTGATCCCTTCTTGATTTTTCTACGACTACTTTTCACCCTGTCTCTTTCAGTATGCTACTGACTGTATTGTAATAGCACATGGTTCATTGTCTTCATTCTATGATACTCATTACACTTCTCTCTATTGTGCTTCTCTTATTATGTGTACCCCTTCATGGATCAAGACCTTGTTGTAGTGAAGGGGGTGTGTACTTTGGTGAAACTCAGGGCTATGGCACTGGGAGCTTAATGCTGATCTGAGGGGAAAGAGTGATCCTAAAGACCCATCAAATTAGACTGTGTACCCTGCCTAGATTAGGGTTACCAGGACCTATCCCTGAAGCCAGACCTAGGGATGGTGTCTGCATGGCTTCTATGAGATTTCAAGTATCAGGAAGGACAATTCTGGCTGTTCTTTATTCATATAAACCAAATTCTTGGAAAAGGTGGAGCTGACACCTTTTCCAAGAATTTGGTTTATAGTGAACCTGGGCAACTTCAACGCTCATGCTGGGACTTATGGAGATACTTGAAGGGGCGTGATTGGGAGCAAATGCCTGGACATAAGATACTAATAATGGATAGGCTCTCAGAACAGCCTCACTTCTTCATGGCATGGATTCCACAAGATGTTGGAAATACTCCTTTGAGATTCTGGTCTATGTTGATGTGATAGCCTCACAAAATTACTGCTGATTTGTTAGCTGCACATTCATGCTGTGAATCTCCTGTTCCATTCAGATCTGGTGATTGGGGAGGCTGTTGAAGTAACTTATTGTCATGTTCAGTGGCACATTATTATGGTGGAAGTAGCCATTATAAGATGTGTAAATTCTGGCCAAAAAGGATGTACATGGTCTGCAAGAATACTCAGATAGGCTGTGACATTCAAACGAAGCTTTCCCCAATGTGTGCCAAGAAGACATTTCCCAGACCATTACACCACCGGCAGCAGCTAAAACTGTTGAGACAAGGCATATTGCGTCCATGGATTCATGCTGTTGATGCAGAACTCTAGATACATCAGACCAGGCGCCCTTTTTCCAATCTTCAACAGTCAGGTTTCAGTGAGTCTGTGCCCATTGTGGCCTCAGATCCCTGTTCTTTCATGACAGGAGTGGATCCAGATGTTGTCTTCTGTTGTTGTAGCCCATCTGCCTCACTGTTTAATGTGGTGTGCATTCTGAGATGCATTCCAAGTGCTTCTGCTCACCACAGTTGTATAAAGAGTGGTTATTTGAATTGCCGCAGCCTTCCTGTCAGTTCAACCCAGTTTCTCATCAACATGGCATTTCTGCCAGCAGAACTACTCCTCACTGTATGTTTTTCCCCCTGTACCAGATCAGCAGTTTCTGAAATATTTTAATCAGCCTGTGTAGTACCAATAAACATGCCATGATCAAAGTTACTGAGATAATTTTTCCCCCCATTCTGATGTTTGATGTGAACATTAACTGAAGTGAACTGTATCTGCATGGTTTTATGCACTGTGTTGCTGTCACATGTTTCATTGGTTGGATAATTGCATGAATGAGCAGGTGTACAGGTATATGTACAGTACCTGTACAGTTACAAATAGTATTTAACCTATAGTATGTCATTGTGTGTGAGTTTATATATATGAATGAACGAATGAATGAACATTAAAATATGTATCATTAACACTGGTATATATAGGTTGGATTGAATTTGTCCAAATTCTCCATCTTACCTGTTGGAGAATTCCATAAATACATAAGGTCCACATAGCTTATATTTATGCGAGAAAAATTGTTCATAATGGCATTTTTGATAAACCTGAACCATTTCACCCCTGAAAGTAAGCTTTCTTGATGTATCTATTTATTCCGAGAGATATATATTTTAGAGTTTATGTGGATAGTCAAAGTTGTCTGAGACGTTACTGGTGGCGCTCTGGTTTCATTTCAAAGTCCCAATGTCAAACGTGAAAGGACCTTTGGTCTAAATATATAAATATGCTCCCCAAGGATAGAAAATGCAATCATTTACGGATTTTTTGGTTACAAATCTTAATGGATATCCTGGTATAACACCTAAATAATTGTTTAAAGGTATTAACCTGTACTCTTCGCTTCATTTATTAATTTAATTTTTAAAACAAAAAGTTTCCGTATACTACTTCCGGGTCATGCGCTGACCTTTCTATATGAGCTCGAGCCGGCGTCCTCCATTTCGTTCACTCCGCTCCTTGCGCTGTAGCTGCTCGGTGGAGGAGGACGAGCTCTGCACTTAAACTCGAAACATGCTGTCAGTTCGCGTCGCGGCGGCTCTTGCCCGCACCCTGCCTCGTCGGGCCGCATTTGTGAGTGTTCTTCAGTCATTTAGACGTATTTACTGCGGGAAAGGCTTTTGATATTTTTTAAAGTCAGCTTTGCTGTTCTGAATGTCAGCGCTTCAGTGGCGTGTGCGGCCGCCATCTTGCACTTGGGCGGCCTGTTTCTGGTGCATTCTGCGTTGATATTTACAAGAGTTATAACTATATTGAAGAATTTCCTGTAGACGCATAGCTAAATTAACTAGGTTAATGGCATTAGTTTGCTGTTAATAACTACGTGTTGTGATTAGTTTTGCAGCACTAAACCCATGTCAAATGAATGACATTAGCTACTGAAGGTCAGGATTTGGTCAGTTATCCGGTTAAGCTGTTCCTGTAGCTGAAGGCGGGGCAAATTAAATGACTTCATATTAAATGACCTTCATTTTTCTACGTTATTTATTTCAGCATAGTGACCATGAAGCGCTGTGCATGTATTTTTCCTTAGGTATTTAGTTTGAGCTCTTCGCTTTTAGCAATACCTCCTTGTTCCTCGGTTAGCACTGCAAGCTAACATATGCTAACCCTTGATTACCTAGCTGTGACGTTTTCTATGGAGTGTTTAGCAGGAGTACAGCTTTTACTTTAATCATGATTCTTTTATATACTATATCTCGTATCACTTAATTTTACTGACGTCCACTGTGGTCTCCAGTACTTGAAGGTCAACAGCAGTGTACATATAAAAGGCATGTGGGAAGGGAATCAGCAGTATGGATTTCTTTGATTTTAAATTTAATTTAACTATTCAACAGGTTTCCAAGAATGTAGCTGCTGCTTGCGTGGGAGCGAAGAACCTGCACACAGCAAGGCCATGGCTGCAGAAGACTGGTATGTGCTTGAGCTTGCAGTGAAATGGTGCATTGCTTTTGTTGTGGGTTTTTTTTTTTTTTTTTTTTTTTTTAAAAAAACACTTGTCCTTGGTGACCTTCTCTGTCCTGTCCAGGCACTGCCGAGGTCTCCAGCATTCTGGAGGAGAAGATCATGGGCGCTGACACCAGTGCTGATCTTGAAGAGACTGGACGTGTGCTGTCCATCGGTGATGGTATTGCTCGTGTGTATGGACTAAGGAATGTGCAGGCTGAAGAGATGGTGGAGTTCTCCTCTGGCCTGAAGGTGAGGGTGCTTTGGTGAACCTGGTTCACTCAGTCTGTCTTAGCCTTGATGTTCGGGTCATTTGAAAGGCTGCAACTTCTTATTCCCAATGGGGCAGTTATAGTTTCTGGATATGTTGATGTGAATAAAAATGAAAATAAAGAGCAAGTACTCCATGTACTTTTAAGAATATTCACATATTTTATTTGTTTTTATTTATTAATGATGGTCAAAAAAATCCCTCTGTTTTAGGGTATGTCTCTGAACTTGGAGCCCGATAACGTCGGTGTTGTGGTGTTTGGTAACGATAAGCTGATCAAGGAGGGTGACATTGTGAAGAGAACCGGCGCCATTGTGGACGTGCCAGTCGGAGAGGAGCTGCTCGGCCGTGTCGTTGATGCTTTGGGAAATGCCATCGATGGCAAGGTATGCTGAGTCATGGGGGCTAATTTTCATTTTTCTTGGAGTGATTCATGAAAAGGACAAAATTTTGGAATTTTGGCAACATCCGATTGCTTTTTAACCTCATGGACTGAAACCACTTGGCTTGCTTGATCTTTTGACTGGTCAAACTGGGTCCAGAACCTGAGAGCATGAGAATAGCAGAAATGTATGTGGGCAGATGTGAATACCAACACAGCTGCACTGTGGGACACTAGTTGGGTAGATAATAAGAAGGCAAGCTAGTAGAAAATGAGGTTTGCCTACTGTACATCAGTAATAAGAAAAATGTATTATTGGCTGGCAGTCCTGTCCTGACATTTGTGTCTGGAAAGTATAGAATTTGCTGTAGCCTACTTGCAGATCTTCAGAGTACAAAGAATTAAGCACAAGATGTGATACAGGAAAAATGGGTCTCTAGATTTTTGTTCATGACTTGATTAATTGAGGTGAAATTCTTGTGATATTGCTCGACACTACATGGTTAATCTGGCCATGATGACAGAAGTTTCAACAAGATCTTATGAAGCCATGCAGGCTAATGTTAGTGCATGTTAGTGCCTTAATCGTTTGCCTCAGAATGTGATGTTCTTGGCCTTGGCTAGCTACCACCAAATAAAAATGACTTTATAAAAATGAACAAGCATTATACTAACTTTGTTTTGCCAACTGCTCTTTTTGCAAATAATGATTAGTGAAGGGCCCATATTATGTTAGTATAAATAAAAATGCAATGCATATTGTAGAACTGTGCAAGGCTGAATTTCTTTGAGATTTTGACCGTTGTACTCTAGTAATAACATGAGGCCTTACTGGAGGTCATACAACTGAAAATGGTGTTTGTTTCCATCTTCATTTTGAATTTGCATTGTAAAAGCCTTTAGTCTTAAATTGCATCTTCTCTTCTGTATTGCGTCAGGGTCCTCTGGGATCTAAGCAGCGTCGGCGTGTTGGTCTGAAGGCTCCAGGCATCATCCCACGTATTTCTGTGAGGGAGCCCATGCAGACTGGTATCAAGGCTGTGGACAGTTTGGTGCCCATCGGCCGTGGCCAGAGAGAGCTGATCATTGGAGACCGACAGACTGGGTATGAAGGATGGGGAAGTGGGCTGCTTGGCATAACATTTGATGCAGCATCAGTAAATAAACCTTTTTATAAACCTATTTATATACCAATTTGTCACTCATTGGGAAATGTCTCTTACTTCATTGAAATGTCATTTTCATTAATTCAGATAAACCGTATAAAGATGCTGCTCATCTGCTTACTGTTTTGATGTTTGCTCTATTAACAGTAAAACCGCCATTGCCATTGACACCATCATCAACCAGAAGCGTTTCAACGATGGCACAGATGAGAAGAAGAAGCTGTACTGTATTTATGTGGCCATCGGACAGAAGCGTTCCACCGTGGCTCAGCTGGTGAAGAGGCTGACTGATGCCGACGCCATGAAATACACCATTGTGGTGTCTGCTACAGCCTCTGATGCTGCCCCATTGCAGTACCTTGCACCCTATTCGGGCTGCTCCATGGGCGAGTACTTCAGGGACAACGGCAAGCACGCACTTATCATCTATGACGATCTCTCCAAGCAGGTGAGTGGCGAATATCTCATCTGTTAACATAGACCTTTACTGCTTTGAATGTAGTCTTCGATTATAACCTAATCATTGTAATCTAATGGTGTCCAATTCAAGTTCAAATTAAGTATCATAAGTTCTTGCAGCATTAACCAGCAATAAAACTATTCTGACGAATTGGAAATCAAAGGATGTAATAAGTGAATCTTACTATCTTAAAGGGAAGGGAAAAACAAAACAACGGACTAGTGGAAAAATCTCTGCCTTGGTCAAAAACAAAATGGCTGAAATCTATCTAGACATCACTTATTACCCACTTATACAGTAGCCCCTAAACCTAGACCCCTTTGTTTTTCCTTATTGTTGGGTCTGCATTAATCTTCTATGTTTGTATGAGTGTTGGTATTAGATTCTTCAATGTCCCATAAACAAGGATTCTCAATAGTCCTTTGAGGAGGATGGTGGTTGCATGCCCCAAAACTCCAACTTTTTCAATATATAGTAAACTATAGTGACGCCTCCCTGCACTTCCTGTTACGGGAGTTGACCTCTGCGTTTGACCCCTTGCTATGGCTGTACAGGAGCACCTACATGTTTCTGGTTTTTCAGCTAAAGCAGTGGTCTGACACTGAATAAAATTTGCCTGGTGGAAAAGCCAGTTCACTTGAAAGGATGCAACATGTTAAATATTCATTTGCTACTGGTTTCTTTTGCTTTGTACTGACTTGCTATGTGACCTGTAACTTCATGTACCTTGGTCTTTTGAGGCAGTAGAATAGTGAATATTTTGTCAATAGATCAGTTTCTCAATAATAAAACCAAAGGGTAAAATGTGCTGTTATCTTAAATTCAATATGTATTATGTACTTAATTTAGAATACTGTATTAGCAGAACTCTAAATATACAGTATTCTTATTTGAACAGACAAGTTTGATGCTTTGCTATCAGTATGCTGCTGCTTAGATGACTGAGCAACAGAAAGTGACTTAATTTTGTAACTAACATTAAATCCAAAATCCTTGCAGATTAGTTATCATTTCAGCCAATACATTTGTCCATGTAAGGACAAGATGACTGTACTTTTGCTCTTTCAATCTTACAAATAAGTTTCACATGGCATCAAACTTTTCATTCCCCTCCATAGGCTGTGGCCTACCGTCAGATGTCCCTGCTGCTGCGTCGTCCCCCCGGGCGTGAGGCCTACCCAGGTGATGTCTTCTACTTGCACTCTCGTCTGCTTGAGAGAGCTGCCAAGATGAACGACAACTTTGGTGGTGGCTCACTTACTGCCCTGCCTGTGATTGAGACTCAGGCTGGAGATGTGTCTGCTTACATTCCCACCAATGTCATCTCCATCACTGATGGACAGGTTGGTATAACTGTTAGCATGGCACGTTGTTCTGGTGCATTGTGATGTGCCTTGTCTGTAGCATCTTTGCAATTATATACATGTAATTAAAGTAATGGCATAATGGTAAGTAAATTTTTATTTATTTATTAACTCATTCTGCTATCCTAAATGCACAGATCTTCTTGGAGACAGAGTTGTTCTACAAGGGTATCCGACCTGCCATTAACGTGGGTCTGTCTGTGTCCCGTGTGGGCTCTGCTGCCCAGACCAGGGCTATGAAGCAGGTAGATGATCACCTTCTGATCATTAGTCTAAAGATGGTTTATAGCTGGAGTCTGTTTGTTTTGGCCTGGTGTAATACCTCCTTAACACCTGAAATGTGTGTCTAGGTGGCTGGTACAATGAAGCTGGAGCTGGCTCAGTATCGTGAGGTCGCTGCTTTCGCCCAGTTCGGCTCTGATCTGGACGCAGCCACCCAGCAACTGCTCAACAGGGGTGTACGACTTACAGAGCTGCTGAAACAGGGCCAGTATGGTGAGTAGGCCTGATGTCCCAATACAGCAGAGAAGTGCAACTGCCTAGCTGCTGTTTCCAAGTGTTTTATAGTCTTATGAACTGGAGACCCACTTGATTGCTTTGTACTTTACTATATTGGGATGTTTCATACATGTTTCTTCAAGAATGTTGGGTATTTGTAAATTGGGTTAACAAATTCAGCCCAAACCTAATGCTATAGCTAAATGAGTGGCTATCCAAGCACTGCAATAACCACTCAAGTTTAAAAAAAAAAAAAAAAAAAAAAAAGTGATGCCCCATTATGCAAAGGTGCTAAGCCATTTGTGTAAAGGGATTTATTCCTGGATCAGGCTGGATTCTTTAAGAATGTTTTTGGTTAAATTGTTCAGGGTTTGGAGACATGCCTAAAGACATTGCAGCCCTACCTTCCTACAGTGTTTCCCACAAATTTAAAATTGTCAGGGGACCAGTGGGTGGTTGAAACCAAATTAGGTATGTTGGATATGACTAATAAATGACCTATTAGAAAGTGGTGTCTCCTTTAGGACTCTGATGTTGCCATGTCCAGGTATCACCTTTGTGGGGGGGAGGGAACAGTCTTGTCATTCTTTAACTGGAAAGACTTTTAAAACATTTATTTATCCCTCAGCTCCCATGGCCATTGAGGAGCAGGTCGCAGTCATCTATGCTGGTGTGAGGGGCCACTTGGACAAGATGGAACCCAGCAAGATCACAAGATTTGAGAAAGCCTTCCTGCAACACATTCTTAGCCAGCACCAAGACCTGCTCGCAAACATTAGGTAATCAAGACTTGA
Organism: Pangasianodon hypophthalmus; assembly: GCF_027358585.1. Lineage (NCBI taxonomy): Eukaryota > Metazoa > Chordata > Actinopteri > Siluriformes > Pangasiidae > Pangasianodon > Pangasianodon hypophthalmus. The sequence continues at coordinate 17,358,727 of NC_069724.1, read as the reverse complement.
ACTTTTGTAGGACTAACTGATCAGGATTAGCAGCCTTTTTTGAAAATATTTGTAGGAAATAACTAACATTAGAACTGTTAATACAAAGCTTACACTTAACGTATTTGAACTTGAAGATCCAGATCCCTTTGGTTAAAGATTCATATTGCATTAAATATTTTAAAGGTAATGATTGCATGTTTTTTGTTTTGTTTTTTTAAAATAATCTGTTCTGTTCTAGGGCTGATGGCAAGATCTCTGAAGCATCAGATGCCAAGCTGAAAGAAGTCGTGCTTAACTTCTTGTCTAGCTTTGAGTAATGTCCCCCGCCCTCTCCGTTCTGCTCATGTCTCTCAATGTTTGCATATAGTGCTCCAGTTAAGTTTATATGAACGTCAAAGTTTGGGTGGCACTTGATCAATGTACATAAATCTAACAAAATAAAGTGTTCCACACTCTACTTCCTGTCTCATCTTTATATATAAATCATGGTGAAATAGAATTTAATATTTCTAATTCAGAAGGTCTGCAAAATAGAGCAAAACTTATTGTACACTAGAGGTGTGCATCAGGTCTGTGATCCTACAGGACCCAGCAAATAAAGTGGTGGTTTTACTTTGATATGAGCAGGTTGCCAAATATACAGCTTGTGGGACAAAATTCCACATCTGTTAACATGAGCACATTGGATAAGGTGGGTTGTGTGTTCAGCTCCCTCAGTAAATGTTTTATCCTGGTCAGGATTGCTGTTTGTTCCATTTCCCAAAATAGTGATTTCAAAGTTCTTTAGAAAGTATCATGGACAGGTACAATAACTGCAGCTTTGGTCAGAATTCATTTGGGAGTGGACTAAGGTCCTATGACCACCTCAACCACAAACCTCATTTGAGTTAAACACAAGTTTAATTTGAATGTTTATGGCTAAAGAACTTGTGCATTGGGTGACAGCACTAATAACTAGACAAATGGCACTGTTCTACTTAAGCCATGTTCCATATGAATGTGGAGCAGACTGATTTACATAGCAATCTCAATGCTGAAAGTGTTCCACCAGAAGACATAATTGTTTAAAGCAGCTTGTCCAGGGCTATGTTCAGCATGTGCTGGGCATGAATCTCACAATTCAAAGTACACACAGATATGATCGTACTATCTCTGATGGTTCACTTTAGAGAAAGCTTATGTTTGTCAGACAAAAAGTTAAATGGAGGGAATATTTCCCATCCATCCTCCCACATATACAATTTACTTTCAAGGAGTCCAAAGAATCCTGACTCTGGTTTTGTCTAAAATGTTTCTAAACCACTGAACAATAGTATAAAATGTTTTATTTAGACAATAAATTAAAGGTGATGTACACAGTGTCAACTGTACAAGGCAAGAAAAGAATTTTGTATTCAGGTGCTAGTGTTAATAAATGTGCTTTAAGGCCCAAACTACAGGAGCCTGATGAGAATGACAAAATACATGCAAACCAATAACATACAATAATGAGTGCATACAGTGGAAGACAAGTGCATATTAAATATATGTGATTAAACACATGAACAAGTGGGTGATTCTCTTAAACAAACAAAAACAAAAAAATACTGCAGTTTAGGAACGTGAACTGTGCAAGTATACATGTGGATAAGGTGTTGGGGGTGTGTGTGTCAAAGGGCTTAAAACTATTCTTCAGCTGCAATCTGAAGAGTGATGCATGTTAGACCCAGTACTGTTTGGTTGTGATGGGCGGTGCGTGGTGTCTGTGTTTGGGAACGTGGTTCTGCGTGACGTAACTAGGGTCGTAATAATCCCATTCAAGACCAGATGCCCAAGCTGCCCCTGGAAAACCGTCACTGTCCGCCGACAGGATGCGCAAAGACACACCTGGATAATTATGTGTACAGTTTTACACCCTCTTCATTACACACACCTGAAATGTGGACATAATTCAATACAAATATATAGAAAAGCAGGCTAAAGGGGAACTCCACCGTTAAACAAACCTGATTTTTTCCCCCCACTCAACAGAAAGAAAAATCTCACTACTTATTACACTTGAAGAGTTTTCCAAGTCATAGGATTAGTTTACAACATCCTAACGAACTCTAAATGGACATGACAAGAACAGGAGCATAATTATTTGTAAAATTCTACATTAACTGTGATTGGCTGTTGGTGGGATAAAACAATATGTACATCCGACATAAGTTACATTTTGAATTTATCTAGCCAGCTAGCAATCAGAGTTATCATCATTTTAGCTAACATTTAAGAGATCAGGCATACAACTTATTTAGCTTTAAGTAATGTTCACATTTCTTGGTTACTTGACAAAACATGCACTAATTTACTATTCTTTTATTTTAATACCCACTTTATCATGGTCAGGGTTACACATTCTGGGAACACTGTGTGCAAGGCAGGAATACTCTGTGCAGGGGACTAAATTAACATCAGTTAAAATGTGTAATTTGATTCTTTCTCAATAGTATGTGTGCTGCTAGAGAAAAAATACCACTATGTATTTTTTTTGTTTCTGGGTAGTAGCTGTTATCTCCTATTTGCTTATACCTCAAAAATTTTGAAAATGGCCTCAAAATTCCCCTCAAACTTTGCTTTTGTGACCAGGACATTGGTATTTTAAAATTTACCTATTTTCTTTGAACAAATGGGCAAATTTGCATCAAAAACTTGAAAGAAAAAACAAGTACATTTCAAAATATGTTTTTTTCTGACGATATGTGAAAGAAAAGATGCGACGATATGTGAAAGAAATTCGTTTGTTATAATAAAAAAAAAAAGCACTGGAAAGTTCTAGAAAGTACCCACTGACCACTCAAGCTGCTATTTCTGCATGGTGGACCCTTCCAAATGTCAGAGTGGCACCAAGCTTTTTCCTTCTTTTTCACCTGTCAAGATGGGCTTTGCTTCTGCCACAATGTGGCCAGTCTGTTCGAGGCAATCGGAATTGCCTGTAGACCAAACTAGTGGCGCCTCTTCATTGACAGCTCATCCAGGAGCCTCAAAGCCATGCTGCTCCATAATGGGAACAAGTACCCATCTCTTTCCCTGGCTCACTCGGTGTACCTCAAAGAGGATTCGGCTTGGAACAGCTTTGTCATAGTGGTTCGGGGCTTCCTGGGCAATCACAAAGCCAAAAACTATGTGGAGCTGGTTTAGACTCTGGTGAAGAACTATGGCACAGTGGGCTGCAAGATGTCTCTCAAAGTCCATATCCTTGATGCTCTTCTTGATAAATTCAAGGAGAGCATGGGAATGTACTCAGAGGAGCAAGTCGAGCGCTTCCACCAGGATATACTGGACTTTGAACACCGCTACCAAGGACAATATAACGAGAACATGAGTGGAGACTACATTTGGGGGCTGCTTCGTGAAAGTGATTTACAATATAATCGTAAATCTCAAAAAACTACTCACTTCTAAATTGTTTGTAGTTATTTTTGTATAACTTTAATACAAATAAGTGTTAATTCTGATTCATAGGTCATATTTTTTCTTACTTAACATGACTGCAAATTCGTCAGTTTTTTCAATGAAAATAGGTAATTTTCAAAATACCAATGTCCTGATCACAAGTTTGAGGGGATTAATAACCATTTTCTATACTTTTGAGGCATAAGCAATTAAAAAAATAACACATACTACCCAGGAACAAAAACTGAGTTACATAGAATAATCAGTGTTTGTGGTGAGATATGAAGCGGAGCTACTGTTACCAGTCCGAAAAGGATTATTTTTTCTACAACAGCACATCCTGAAGGTTTTATTCCTCTTATACCACAGCGATTTGCCAACAATTACAATTTTTCTATTTATTAATAAACAACACTGCTTTTTAACCATTTATAGTTAAATTTAATGTTGTTGAAATGTCCATGGGACAAGTCAGTTCCTGTTATGCTTTACATTATAGCAGCTATAAACAGGTGTTCCCTCACCAGCCTCTCTTTTTCCTTTCTCTTGAATTTAATAATACAAAAAAAAAAATAATAATAATAAAAATGCATGTCACGTGACCGAGAAACCAAAGTCCGAGAATCCAGAAAGTCCTGTACTCAGAAAACTCCCATGGTGGTAAACAATTACCTTACAAAACTTGAGAATGGCCAAGCTAAACACCATTTCTAACAAAATTCCTGGCTCCCAAGAGCTAATTCCAAGCTTTACTGCATTTAAAACCTCAGGAAACTCTTATAATGAGCTTTAAACTCACCTGCACTGGCACCGAAGTCACTGTCCAGGCCAGGTCCGGCAGCTGAGGAGCTCGCGGATGCTATGAAGCATGAGGTCTCTTGTGGGATGCTGCTGACGAGTTCGCCTTCCATGTGGACCTTATCGAGAGAGACCAGCTCCAGCTCTACAGTGCTACTCCTGCGCATCATCACAGGTAATGAACCGTGCTGCACACACAAACATAAATTATACAGTATCAAAGGCAGACAGACAGCACCATCAGGCAGCATGTGTGTTCCAAAAGAAAAGTATAAACATATAACTGTATTTCTTCTGTATTTTACTGTACAGAAAGATGAAACGATTCACATTCAGTAGCTGAAAGAGTTTTACGTATATAGCTGCAACATATTTCCAATACATACATTTAGCCTACTGGCTATAATATTTGGGTGGCAGTACGGGGAAAAAAAACATCATAATTGGCTACAGCCGAGTTCTGGAAAACAAAATTGGTTATGACCAAATTGAGTTTTCCAGTAATAATATACTTTGACATCCTTACATTAAGATTACGCCGTCACATGATCAAAACAGAGAAGAGAACTTACGCACTCTGTAGTGATGTGGATGATATTATATAATCAAAATGAGAAATCATTTCCCACTGTAAAATTAGATATTTAAAATTTGGCACTAATGTTGCTTTTCCATAAGTAAATTAGGTTATAAATGTAGAGGCAGACAGGGCATCTTTCAGGGCAGTGGAACTGAAATGGAATTTTTTTTAAACGCAACTTTTTCATGTTTGAGTTTGACCAGACGTCCAATACATCTGTTGAATGCAAAAGAGAAACATACGCTATAAAGCCAAACGTACGTGGACACCTGAACCATATGTGCTTGTTGAACGTCCCATTCCGAACCTGGCATGCAGTCAGTGTTCCAATTCATCCCAAAGGTGTTCAGTGGGGTTGAGGTCAGAGCCCTGTGCAGGCCACTCCAGTTTTCTCACAGCAACCTCAACAAACCATGTCTTCCCAAACCGTGCTTTGTGCACAGAGGCACTGTCATGCTAAAACACGTTTGGGTCCCTTAGCTCTAGTGAAATCTTAATGCTACAGCATACAAATACATTCTAGACAATTGTGTGCTTACAACTTTGCGACAACAGTTTGGGGAAGACCCACATTTGGGTGTGATGGTCAGGTGTCCATATACACTACATAGCCAAAGGTTTGCGGACACCTGACCATCACACCCATATGTGGTTCTTCCCCAAACTGGTGCCACAAATTTGGAAGCACACAATTGTATAGAATGTCTCTGTAGGCTATAACATTACAAATTTCCCTTCACTGGAACTAAGGGGGACAAACCTGTTCCAGCATGACAATGCCCATGTGCACATTGTCATTATCACATGAAGGCATGTTTTGCCAAGGGTGGAGTGGTAGAACTCTAGTGGTCTGTACAGAGCCCTGACCTCAACCCCACTGGGATGAACTGGAATGGTGACTGCCCCCCAGGCCTCCTTGGCCAACATCAGTACCGGATCTCACTAATGCTCATGTGGCTCAGTGGGCAAATCCCCACAGCCACACTCCAAAATATAGAGGAAGGTCTTCCCAGAGGAGTGGAGGATAACAGCAAATTGGGATTAAATCTGGAACGGGATGTTCAACAAGCACATGCTGTATGAATGTTATGGTCAGATGTCCACAAACTTTTGGCCATGTAGTGTATTTCAGTTCAGGAAAACATGCAGTAGAAAAGGTCAAAATTTGAGCATGTGAAGTCCGGCTCCAGTTGTGGAGTTGGAACAGTCCCGGTCAGGACTCTTACCCTGCTCTGAGTCACGAGCTGCTCTGGAGAGTTTGGCGGTGCGACATTCTCGCGCTCCATTTCCGAGTCGCTGGACTGTAAAAGCACCGGGGCGCTCCTCCGCCAAGCGCGCGACCCGCTGGCGCCCAGCATCGTGCTCGGCACGCGCAGCGACCCTGAGCCCGCATAGGTAGCCCCGTCCGGGCGCGCGAGAGCCTCTGACCTGCAGCGCTGGCCGCACGCAGCCCTCCGCTCTGCAGATGACGTGAGGGACGACGTGATCGGCGGCGCCAACATCGGCTCTGAAACGGACGCATACTTCGTTTTCCGTACCGGGCCGAACGACGGGTCGTCGGTAAAACGGGCAATTCTCTGGCGCGTGGACAGCGACGATGACGAACGCAAGAGCATGCTCTCAGAACCGTAGCGCGCTCTCTTTCTCCTCGCGAACAGGAGCAGTTTGTATCCCAGCAACAGGCAGTTTAACAGCAGCAGCAGAACTACACAGGGAATGAGCACGAGGACCAACAGCGTCAGACTGGACACCTGCAGGCTCTCGCGCAGCTCTGGCGAAGGCACAGCAGTTACCGACTGAGACATTTCATCCCAAAGAAGCGTCGAATTAAACACGATACTGGTGATAAATTAACAGCTAACGAGTTCTTAAAAAAAATTACGGCGACACAGTCGACTGACTAAATAACTAATGGTGTTTAATTCACACCTGTTAATTCCGACAAAAGCCACTGGAGCGATTCTGCTGTGCTGTTTGTGTGAGTGTACGAACAGCTAGTTAGCTGTAGGCTAATCTGACTTAAAGCGGGCTCCTAGAAAAGAAAGTTTTGAAACAGCTCAGAAATCTCAGAAACTTACCTCATTTGCGTCCGTGTCGATTACACATTTTACTAATCGAATTGTTTCTTGTTAAATTTATAAAAAGTTATTATTATTATTATTATTTTTACCGCTCAAATGCTAAAAACACTTGCGCATGTAGCAGCAGTATGTGAGCTTGAGGTAAACCTAGCGCGCCTGGTTTAAAATCAAGTGCTGAAAAAAAGTGGGGAAAAAAAACGCTCTCACTGACTGCTGTTATTGCATTACAACAAAGTAAGTCAGAGTGCGTCGCTTTATGTAGACACTTTAAAGATATTTTAGAGTATGTTTATTTTTAAAACTGATTTTCTCCTTTTCAAATTAAACCCATTTCCAAAGGTTGAAGAGACACATTACAAGTGCTGTCTCTCTCTCTTTCTCTCTCAAATATATATATATATATATATATATATATATATATATATATATATATATATTTATATATATATATACACACACTTGTCAGCCATAACATTAAAACCACCTGTGTATTAATATTGTGTAGGTCACCCTTGTGCTGCCAAAACAGCTCTGACCCGTTGAGGTGTGGACTCCACAAGACATCTGAAGGTGTGCTGTGGTATCTGGCACCAAGACGTTAGCAGCAGATCCTTTAAGCCCTGTAAGTTGCGAGGTGGGGCCTCGAGCACAGACCACAGATGCTCGATTGGATTGAGATCTGGGGAATTTGGAGGCCAAGTCAGCACCTTGAACTCTTTGTCATGTTCCTCAAACCATTCCTGAGTAAGGCCACTGTCATTAGGGAACACCGTTGCCTTGGAAGGGGGATACTTGGTCTGCAACAATGTTTAGGTAGGTGGTACGTGTCAAAGTAACATACACATGAATGCCAGGACCCAAGGTTTCCCAGCAGAACATTGCCCAGAGCATCAAACTGCCTTCGCTGGCTTGCCTTCTTCCCATAGTGCATCCTGGTGCCATCTTTTCCCCAGGTATGTGACGCACGCGCACCTGGCTGTCCACATGATGTAAAAACATGATTCATCAGACCAGGCCACCTTCTTCCATTGCTCCATGGTCCAGTTCTAATGCTTATGTGCCTATTGTAGGCACTTTTGGTGGTGGACAGGGGTCAGCATGGACACTCTGAATGGTCTGTGGCTGCACAGCCCCGTGTGTTCTGACACCTTTCTATCATAGCCAGCATTAACTTTTTCAGCAATTTGTGCTACAGTAGTTCTTTTGTGGGATCGGCCCAGACGGGCTAGCCTTCGCTCTCCACTTGCATCAATGAACCTTGGGTGCCCACGACCCTGTCGCCGGTTCACCAGTTGTTCTTCCTTGCACCACTTTTGGTAGGTACTAACCCCTGCATACCGGGAACACCCCACAAGACCTGCTGTTTTGGAGATGCTCTGACCCAGTCTTCTAGCCATCACAATTTGGCCCTTGTCAGAGTTGCTCAGAACCTTATGCTTGCCCATTTTTCCTGCTTCCAAGACATCAACTTCGAGAACTGACTGTTCACTTGCTGCCTAATATATCCTACCCTTTGACAGGTGCCACTGTAATGAGATAATCACTGTTATTCACCTGTCACTGGTTTTAATGTTATGGCTGATCGGTGTATATTGTAAATCACTTTCACAAAGCAGCCCCCAAATATAGTCTCCATTCATGTTCTTGTTATAAGATTTAAAACAGGATTGTGTTTTTTCTCCTGTCATGGGAATAAGAGAACATTTATTCCCACAGTGAGTCGTGAATAGATTTAATACAATCTCTAAACATCAATAATATACATTATATGGCCAAAAGTGGACACCTGGCCATCACACCCATATGTGCTTTTACCCCAAAATGTTGCCACAAAATTGTAAGTACACAATTGTCTAGAATGTCTTTGCATGCTGTAGCATTAAGATTTTTCTTCACTGGAACTAAAGGGCCCCAAACCTGTTTCATAATGATAGTGTCCCTGTGCACAAAGGCATGATTTGCCAAGGTTAGTGTGGCAGACATTGAGTGACCCAAGCCCTGACCTCAAACCCACTGAACAGCTTTGGGATGAATTGGAATGGCAACTGCGCACCAGGCCTTTTCACTTGACATCAGTGCCCAGCTTCACTAATGCTCTTGTGGTTGAATGAGCACAAATCCCCACAGCCACTCTCCAAAATCTAGTGGAAAGCCTCCCCAGAAGAGTGGACAGAAGAGAGCATCAAAGAGGGGGAAAAACTCCATCTTAATGGGTGTGGTGGTCACATACTTTTGGCCATATAGTCTATTTTTGTCTGTTGTGAATTTTTTCTTTTTGATCAGTAAATATCATAATCATACCTGTAACTGGAACATATCCAGATCCGATTCCTTTAATGTGTTTCTTTGTGACTGAGTGAAACAAGGTCAAAATGCATATGCATACAAATCAATATATTTTTAATCTATGTGGGTTTTTTTGTTTTTGTTTCCAAAATCTGGCTTCCATCTTTTCTTTGTGAATAAGTTGTTCTTTGTGAAACTTCAGATTCTTTGTGAAAACGTTTGATCACATAGTTAAAATGAGGTGCCACAAAACAGCATCAAAGTGAAAAAGTAATTGTATTGGAAAGATGGAGCTCAGGCAGGTTTTATTTTGAGCATTAACTGGGTCATATAAGGGGATGAATAATTATACTCTCAAAGTCTAGAATTTTTAAATCACCAAATTGGGGAATTTCTAAATTCATGTCTAAACTGAATTTCTACATTCATTAATTTAGTATGTGACGTTGAAAACGCTAACTGCATTTCAGTTTATTTCCGCATTTCAGTTTATTTCAGTTTATGTGACGTTGAAAACGCTAACTGCATTTCAGTTTATTTCCGTTTTCATTTTAAGACCGGAAATGTCCATCATTTCCGTTGCTTTTGCAGTGACCGACAGGGGGCGCCACATGATAGTGAGAAATATGAGGGTTTGTCCCAAACTCTAGAATTCAGTTAGCGTTCTTTCTATGACTGTTGTAAGGTTCTCTGTTGAGCATTTAAGGGTTCACACAAAGAGCCCTAAGGGTTTTAGATTTTACGTTTTTTTTTTTCTGAAAGAGTTCCCTTATCAGAAAGGCCTCCAAGCAGAACTCAGTTTGGTACCTAAGCACCTTTGACTATTGAAGTTTTGTATACAGTATATACAAGGTGTCCCAAAAGTCTCCATACATAGCGGAAATTAGCACTTTTTAGCAAAATGTCTTCCAGAATTTTTGATACTTAGTTTATATATTGTTTTCAGATAGCCTTTAATAATGCCTGTGACAAAAGAAGAATGTACTGAAATCATTGTCATGGCTGGATTAGGAAGCTGTGGTAAAGTTGCGATGGACTTTAACAGGAAACAAGGTAACTACATCACACACTTCTCTCTTGCCAAACTTTATTACAGTTACATGGGAATCACCTGAAAACTACACTTTTTCAGACCAAATGCAAATAAAATTTGCATGGCCAATTAACCTTTGACCTGTGACTTCATGAATATCGGTCTTGTGAGCCAGCAGAAAAATTGGCTTTTCCATGTTTTGGTGAATATTGGTGAATTAGTGATCAGAACAAATGCTATATATATATATATATATATATATATATATATATATATATATATATATATATATATATATATATATATATACTGCCAGAAAAGCCAGTTCACAAACGTGGAAAGGACATTGGACTTCCAGTGGAAAACAAGTGGGTTGGACTGTGCTCTCATTGTTGCCTTGTTGTACGACATTTATCATGTCACTGCATATAACCAAAGAAGACCTAGCTTTATAACTTCTGGCAAATCACTGGCACTTTGAGTCTTAATTTTCAGGTGATTTCACCTGAGCCGTTTGGATCTGTTCACTGTTCCTGTCTGAAACAGGAGCGATCAATCAGCCATGGCTATAAAACTAATTGGATAACAGCTTAGATACGATCAAGGGAGTTTGTATGAAAGAAGCTTTTGTGATTTATTTGATTATGTAGTTATTTGCATTCAGTTATTTGCCTAATATTGTTATCACATTTTGAATACAGGATAAAGATTTTTGATAGAGGCTAAAATTTACTTAACAGTGTTCTTCTCAATTCTCTACATGCAGAGCCAAAAGCGTGGCAGGATTTCATCAAGTTGAATCACATATAAGCCCTACACTGCAGGGCTAAATCATCAGAGATACACAAGTCTCATGAGGAAAAATGATCAAGGAATGCACTCACAAAGTAGATTATTTAATAAAGTCTTTATTTGTACATAAAAAACATGCTTTTCATACAGTCTTAGCCTACATGCCAGATTATAGAGCACATTTAAATCTTTATATAATTATCCTTTATAAATAATTCATTGAAACATGACACAAGTTCTCTCATAGAGACTAATTCATTGACGATTCTGTACACAAGTACAAATTTGTCATTTGTTTAGAGCGAGTTGAGATGGTCATCATAGGAACAACAATTTCCTACAGGAGCCCATCATGCCCTCTCCCATAGAGCATGTCACTTCCTGCTACATACAGGACGTGTGTTGATACTTCAAGAGTAGCACCTCTGTGTGTATCAGTGTCTGCGTTTGTGTGTACCTGTATGTCTTATGACTATAGGTGGTATGTCTGAGTGCAGTGTGTGTGTTTGTCTAAAATCTATGGACTACGTATGATACTGGTATTTTGTGTGCATGTGTGTACAGTCCAGCACACAATATGCCTCACAGAGACAAAAAAAAAATTGATGCTGCAGCCATCACTAGATCTGTGTGTGCCTGCTTGTTTGTGTTAACACTGTCCAAGGCTGTGTTTGATGATCTCTTTGCTGGATGGTGGGATACGCTCTGGAAACACCACCTGGAACTCGACCAACAGGTCACCACGCTGGGCTGAGTTCTTAGCCCGGGGAAGTCCCTCCCCTATTAGTCTTCTCACTGAGCCAGGCTTGATGACATCACTGCAGGGGACAGGCTTTGTCTGTCCATCCAGGGTGGGAACACTAACAGTACATCCACACAATGCCTACAGAAAGAGAAAGAGATAGAGATGAAGGTTAGTATTATTTCCTACTATATCTTAGTATGATAAGCATGAACAAAATGGTTTCATTATTACATTTTTTTTTTCAGAATGAGGATTATTTCAAAAAACAATAGCTTGACTACATCTGTGATACATCTCCATGCTAGAGTATGCTTTACTGTTTCCTAACCATTGGAGAATACCTATTATTGGGTTTTTGTATTGCATAATGTTGAGTCGAGATTGAATGAGGAGAATGTGGGTCAGAGTGAATGAACTTCTCCTGTTATGCAAGAAGCCATTACGAGATGGGTGTTGCTAATGTGTTCCTATTCTCTTGTTCTCGTCTGAGTGGGAGAGAGGAGGAGGGAGGAAGTGCGTGGGAGAGAGATGAGAGAGATGAGCAAGGGAGGGTGAAAGATGAGGGATGGTGGTGGGGGGGGGGGGGGGTGGGGTGGTGAGAAACAGCAGGAGAGAGGAGTTGGGAGGAGGAGGTGAGTGTGATGGTGCGAGACAGTTGGGGAGAGACGAAGAGGTGGGAGACAAGGAGGGAGAACAGAGTGCGAGACAGACAGATGACAGGGATGAAGAGACAGATGAATGGTGGGGTGATTTCAGGAGTGAGATATGGAGATGTTGTGAGATGTTTGTAGGGAGAGATTGAAATAAATAACTATAATGTTCATGGCAAAAAAGCCTGAGTGAATTAATTTGAATGGAATTGAAACAGAAAAGAGGGAGATTTAGAGGTTTACCTCTGAGAAGAGGGAAATACCAAAAGGAGATGAAGATCAAGGGAGATGGTGGGAAAAGATGAAGGGAAGGGAATTCCTAATTAGAGATCAAAGATGAGAAAATGATTGAGGTTGAATGACAGAAAGGAAAATTGTGCATGTGTGTGTGTGTGTGAAGATGCTAAGAGCTGCAGAGGGAAGATAAGGAGAGGCAAGAGGCGGAGGAGTGTGTCTGTTTGCCTGCGGGAGAGGGGGAGAGTTTCTAAATTTAGCCACAGTGCTCTGCAGAGGCTTATCATCTAGCGGAGACTGCGTGGGTGGAGAACAGGACAGGCTGTACTACTAGCACACACACACTCACCTCTCTCAGCGTAATGGTGGCTGTGTAGACGATGTTGGACCCTTCTCGTCTGAAGTGAGTATGCTTCTTCTCTCTGACCACAAACGTGAGGTCATTCAGGCCATGACCTGACGCCCCATGTCCCTCCCCTGGAAAGGTGATCTTTGTCCCTTCCTTCCATCCTTTCTTCACCTCTACGTCGATCACTCGCTCCTCCGGCTGAAGCACGTTTTTTTCTGTGGGCCGGAGCCGAGTGACTTTCACGCGCTTCGTAACACCTGTCAGAATGTCTTCCAGTGACACGTGGAGGTCATGCACCTCAGATACGCCCCCAGGGTGGGGCCCTGTCTTGCTGCTATGGTGTCGGCCCAGGTGGGGTTGAGGGTTCCTCAGAAATGGGTTGAAGAGGTCCTCATCTGAGTCGAACTCGAAGTTGAAGAAGATGCGCCAGGCGTGGGTGTCGACCTTGGGGCCACTAGGGGTTGGGTCTGCTTTAGCAGAAGACATTGGTGCCTTAGACAAACCTGTAAGAGAGAGGTGTGTGTGATTGTGTGAGTTTTTTCTTGGCCAAAGAATGGTGGATATTTCTGCTTAGATGAAATTTGTAGGTGAATTTCAAAAAAGTGACTAGGGAGTCCAGAAATATGTGTGTATGTGGAAATGATGGGTTGGGGAATAATTCATGAATGGGGATAATGTGTCTTTTAGAAAGTTCTTACCTTGCTGGTCATAGAGGCTGCGCTTCTCAGGGTCTGTGAGGACCTCATAGGCTTGTGCAATCTGCTTGAACTTCTCCTCTGCATCCGCATCTGGGTTTTTGTCGGGATGGTAGCGCAGTGCCAGGCGCTTGTATGCACGTCTGATCTCCTCCTCGTTTGAGTCGCTCGACACCCCTAATACAGCATAGTGGTCTAGACACACTGGTGAAGAAGGAGGACTGGGTATCTCAGGGTCCTCATGCACCTCCTGTTCAGGGAAAGAGAGAGAGAGAATCATAAATAAACTGTTAAGAGTAAGTTTCCATCTTTTTAGTTCCTTAATTCACCCAGTGATGGAGACACTTAATAAACTGATCACTTTGTGATGAATTTGACACCTGTCTCCATCTATTGTTAGAAACTATTTGGGGTGTTAAACAAACAGAATTTGTTGGTATTTTAAACCACCGTTCTGTAGAGATTTTATCTGCTAAATGCACTTTGCACTGTTTGAGGAAAAAACAAGATATTGTAAAGTGGTATTTTGTACCTTAAAACCAAAGTTTACAACTGTTCATCTAAGAGTGTAGTACATTCAGGAAGAACACAGCAAACACCAGTTCTAAAATTCTGACCAGCTTATAGGAATTCATCAGACATGGGGCACAAATTACAGTACTGATGTACTTTGATGGCTTGTTGCATAGAATTAGAAATTTAAATAAACAGATAAAGAAACTAGAATAACCAAATTTTGGGGCCACTTACCTCGGAGGACCAGCTTTCCTCGCCGTGGATCACTCGCACCTTGCACTTGACGTTCTTATGCTTCACGCCAAACTGCGTCCAGATGAGAACCATGATGGCTATCGGTGCTGCTGATCCTGCTGCTGCTGATGCTGTTGGTGCTGATGCTGCCGCTGTCGTTAGTGCTGAAGCTCGAGCCGGCTCTGTGTAACCGAGCTACTACTGACTGCATCTCTCCGCTGCTGCCGGCTCGCTTTTATACCGGCGCTGCAGACACACACACCACCCACGCTGCGTGACCGAGCTTCCCCGGGCCCGCCCAGGATCTGCACGAGAGGGAATACCGTGTTGGAAACCGAGCTCTTCTCGGCGCTCATTGGGGGACTCGGCAGCGTCACGCGCACAAGGCGGCCCAGCGCTCCATGTGAGGAAACGCTTCCGGAATTTTAAAATAACCATCTCTCTGTCTCTCTGTCTCTTTCTCTCTCTCTCACAACCCCCTCCTTCTCGGCTCTCAGATTTAGCTCCTATTATAATGGATGTGGCGAGACGGGAACTGGTACTACTACCTTTTTTTTTTTTTTGGAGATGGATTAAACTATTGAATTATACAGCCGGTCTGGGTTCATTTATGCAGGATTATGCTATTTCCGCAAGATTAGCGCTGTTATACAACATATAAATGAGCCGAGACCTTGAATGAACATGATGGAACATAATGTCCCTTTTTATATGAGTGACTATTAGAGCCAATAGTTTTATAGCTGCAGAGAGGAGCATATATGCCTACTCGTGTGTGTGTTGAAATAATGGAATATAGACTATACATTGACTATAAAGACTATAAACTCTCTCTCTCATACTCACTCAGAAAAAAGGGTACAGACTGTCCCTGTCCTTGTGACTGGGGTGGCGCCCTAAAGGGTACAGCTTCTCTTAGAGCTCTTTCACTTAGGAATGTGCATACAATGAAATTATATGACTTAGAAATGTGCATATAATGCACTTTTAAAAGCTTTATTCTAAAAACTAGTTTAGTCCATTTATATAGCTTAATCATTTTAAAGGTATTGTATAATCCACGTTTCCTGTGAAAGATTAGCACTATTATACAACATATAAATGAACATGATGCAGCATGATGTCCCTTTTAATATGTGTGATAATTATAGTAGTTAATAGATAATTATAATATAATAGTTAATAGTTTTATTGTTGCAATGAGTAGCATATACTCGTGTGTGTGTTTTAAAATAATGGAATATAGACTATAATTTGAATATAAAGACTACAAACACTGCAAAGTCTCTCTCTGTCTGTGTCTCTCTCTCACATACTCACTCAGGAAAAAAGGGTACAAACTGTCCCTGTCCTATGTATGTATATATATGTGTGTGTGTGTTAAAATTTTAGTGTATAAAACAATAAGTATAAAATTCTTGGTCTATGTGTAATGAATGTGCCTTCTACATGTAGTCTGTAAGGTGTGAGGGATAACACAGTAGTGGTGTAACACAGTCGTGGTGATCACACTGCGTAGTATCACCCAGTGCCTTCTATGAGCAAAAATATCCCTCTCCGGAATATGAAGGCACTACTATTCCGCGTTATTCCTCATGTCTCTGGGTGGTAGTGGCGGTAATCGGCCGTCGTTTGCGTCTCTCTGCCGCGCCGCAGCGTGAATGTATCTTGTGCCTGAGTACATAAATGGCAGTATTTCCTCAGTCGTGACGCGCGCGGCCAATAGCAGATGGGAACACCGCAGGATTCCCGCTGCTACCGGAAAATGGGACAAATTTGGAGAAGCTGCACCTTGCGGCAGCGTCAGAGAAATGTTCTCCGCCAGATTTCTCCATTTTGAGGCGAGAGAGCGCTCATGCAGGAGATATAAGAACGAGCCACGGGGATCTGACTATAATGCGTTTCAGACATTTTTTTTTTACCTTTTTTTTTTTTTTTTAAAAATCCGTGTCGGCTTAATTTTAAGTAGCATTTTGATACAATTTGACAGAAAGTGTGGATGGTGTGGAGGAACCACTCGCTGTTGGTACTGAGGGTTTAGTGTCATTTTGTTCCGAAGACATGGCATTAGTGAATGTGTGAGCAAGTGCGAGTCTTGGCGGCTTCGAGTCATTTGGCTCAAAATAGGGTCGCACCAGGGCGTGTGTTGTATCCGTGTGTGTGTGTGTGTGTGTGTGTGTGTGATTCGACAGCTCAGTGTCATTTGGCCTAGAATAGGGCTGTAACTGAGTCGTGATCTCGTGTCGGCAGTAGCCTTCGGCGCGTGAATAGCAGATATCCAGAGGGGCTTGTAAATTGTAGTTATTGCGCTTTGTGTGCGCGCGCGTGCGTTTGGGGGGGGGGGGGGGGGGGGGGGGATAACTGTGGGGACATTGGGTTCGTCCCCACAAGGAAAACTGCTTCTTGTTGTTGTTGTTGATGTTGTTATCGTGATTATTGTTAAATAAAAAACTACAGCTTTAATTTTAAAAAAGCTAAAAAATTTCAGTTTCTGAGGTTAAGGTTAGATGAAATTTGCTGCATTAATCATTATGTCAGTGGACGGCCCTCACAGGGGGGGAAAGGCAAAGTGTGTGTGTGTGTGTGTGTGTGTGTGCGCCCCATTATTGCTGTCGACTAGTGTGCGTAGGCTTGGCTGGACATTAAAGAAATACTCGAGCCTAGCATGAGGTGAAGTTAGGACATGTATAAACACATAATGTAAAATGTATCATACTTGATGTTTTGGTTGCACATAAAGATGTTCTGATACAGGTTTCAGGCGTCATTTCTTATTAAAAGCAAACTAAACATATAGCAACGGCATACAATAAAGATAAGTTTTCTACACCTCTTTCCATGTGCAGACATTTCCTCTGTCTGTCTGTGTGTGCGAGAGAAAGACAGAGAGAAAGTGTGGTGTAAAAGCGGAGCTGTGTTCTGTTCACAGGTACTGTCTGTCCTCCCTCCCTCCCTCTCTCTCTCTCTCTCTCTCTCTCTCTCTCTGTGTGTGTTAAGTTTGAGTCACGACTCTGAGTAGAGTGAAAATGGGCAATCATTGAAAGTTGCAGAAGAACAGAAGAAGGGGAAAGGAGTTATGGAAAAAGATCAGTCAATTATTCAATATGCTGATTGATTCATTATGTAGAATGACTAGTAATATTGAAATATTTTTCTTTTTCAGATATGTAAATTAATCAAAGCTTTTACAAATTAAATTATGTGATTTATAATTATGTGATTTATATAGAAAAACAAATTACAGTCTGAACTGAAAATGTCATCCTGCAAATACTAACATAATATTGTAATGCTGTAACAAATAATACTTTACATAATATGCAGATGACATAAAAAATTAATAAATAAACAATTAATTATGCCTTTAAAGCAGGGATCTTCAATCTTATCAGCAAAGGACCAGTGTGGGTACAGGCTTTCATTCCAGCCAAATAGGAGGTGCACTTGATAGCTGATTGGAGCCCAAGATGAACTGATTAAAGAAGTGGAAACAGGTGTGACTCCTACCTGGTTGGAATGAAAGCCTGCAGCCACAACCCTGCTAAGAAAGAGAAGACTGGAGACGGTGAAAAGGATGGAGACAGAAAGAGATCAATGGAAAAAAAACAGAATGTGGTGCCACCTGTTGGCCATAATGAACACAAACGTTCTCTTAAACCTAATTTCCAGACTGTCATTGTGACATCTTAAAAGCCCTTTCTTTTCGTTGCAGGCTTCCTAACCATATCCTTAAAAGTCCTGTCCCATTTTTACAACCCTGTTTTGTATTCTAACCCAATCTAATGTCTTATCTTGCACTTTGAAAAAATGGTCCATTATCTGTGTATGACAAACAAAACATGCAGCCTTACCTGACAGGGAATAGTGAGTAGTATGGGTATATGATTCTATTTAACCCCTCCTAACCACCAGGGGTGGTGGGAATCACCCAGATACCTTCTTTGTACATGTATTTCAAGACCTTCCAACAAAGTCAGAAAGTGCAGAATGAAGTATTTGCAATGAATACCATTGTCATACAGCCACCTTTACTGTTCTTGTTGCCTTGTACATGTCAGACTTTGTGTATACCATATAGACCTATCAGCTTAGCAGCTTATGACTACGGTTGGAGCAACTGTTAACCTGTCCTACACAGCCTCTTTTCCTATTCTCTGCTGTGGTAAGTGTGTGTGTGTGTGTTTTTTAATACATTGCAAGCACAAGCACTTTTCTAGTGAAATGCAACAAAACTTGATTTTCCTTGTTAGCACTGCTAGCCTTATTAGTTACCATGCACTACACAGTTTGTTAGTTATCTCTTCGAACTTGATGTGTTGTTATTCAATAAGCAGGACTCAAATCATTCTCTCTGGGTTGTGTTTCCCTCTATTCTCCCTTGGGAGCAGTGCTCCACCAGAAGCAGATAGTCACCATGGACGCTTCCCTCACTGAGGGACACAGGGGGCATGTGAGATCAGAATATATCAACCGGCTGGAATTGAGGGTGATCCATCTAGCCTTCAAGCTTTTCTTAGTGATTCTGAGACAACACTTTGGTCATGTGTTGTCATGACAGTCAGATATATAAATTATCAGGGCAGCACAAGGTTGGATGGACACTCAGGTTGGTCAATGGCACAATCTCACCAAGAACAACTCATCTACCAGGGCAAAGTGTAGACCCGGAAGAGTGGTATTTGCACCCAGAATTAGTGTCCCAGATCTGGGAAAGGTTTGGCAGGTGCAGCTGGACCTCTTCCAAATCAGCACATTGCCTATTGTTGTTCTCCCAGATGGAGCTCGCAGCCAGCTGCTACAGAATACAGGGACAGGATCACCAACTACAATATGTATTTCCTCCTCTGATTCTTCTCACATTGCACAGAATTCAGAAACTAGGCAGGAGTCCTGCAAGAATTTAGTTTCCACTGCTGCTTTTGCTGGTGGTCAGAACACCCTAGTTGCTTTTGCTCAAAGTAGATGTTCTGTCACAAGTGGTCAGAGAGATTTGTAACACCCAGCCAGGTCACCTGTACTTACCTGTACTTATATCAAAACACCATAAATAACATCTCTCTGAGGGCTTATAAATTTATTACAGTCTTTCTGAAAGGAGTGAGGTGACTTCATCTGACGTGATTCCCCAAGAGCTTGATGTAGAATCTCCACCTTGTACTGGTCCACTGAAGAGTGTCTCCGAAAACTGCCTTTTTTTTCGTCATGACTTTTAGCAATGACTTCAGCCAAAGACTGGTCTGGCTTCTACATCTAAACAGTGGCTGGAACCCTGGGTTGTAGATGTCACTGCCATGGCCAGTAGGTGGGCTGGACACCCAGCCATACCATGCCATGCTACTGTGCATGGAGCATTTCCTCATTGGTGTCACCACTCCAGCAATATACTTTGCACATCTGTTAGTTCTACATGGTGCCCCTCTCAGTGGTGGGAGTAATATGTGAGCAGGCCATGGAATGTATGTTAAATTTATTCATCTATGTTCAACTTTAATTCAGTTGTTACTCAGTGGCTAAATAGCCTTCTGTAAATACTTCTCCTCCTTAAAAGTGGTGAGCACTGGTCAAAGTTATATACTCAGGAAACAATTAATTAGAACCAGTCAAAAACTCTCAGCCATGTACATGTACCTCACATACATCACAATCTGAATAAACTTTCAATGCCTTTTAGTTTATTTAGGTTTAAAGGTATCTTTTGTTTCATGGAAATGGGCCATCCCGAGCCCTCCTCCACCAATATAGGTATGTATTTTAATACAATTTTTTGCTATTTGCAGAAATAATGGACTATTTTACTTTCTTAATAAAATAGGTTTCTTATGAAGTTTATAAATGCAGCAGGCTCCAGCTGGCATTTTGATAGAGTACACCATCTGGGCAAAACGGCTGGAGGCATCAATTGCCTCGATAATCTACTTGCAAACTGTTTTCTTGTCCTGAGTAATCAAGCAAACCCAAAACTACTGTTTATGCTGCCCTTCATTTCTTCCACTAAATCAGCTCAAGGATTTATATATCAGTTCAGTAGAGCTTGTATTTCAACAGATAACAATTAGATGTTCTTTGTAATCAGCAGTTGTTACTGGATGTCTTTGGTGGCATTGAGTCCACATGTAGCTTATTACAGTAAATGTGCTTTTTTTATATTTCACACAATTTTCACACAAATATATATAATCACCTAATGAAACATCACTAGTTTACCCTGCTATTCTTCTTCTACTTATTATTATTATTTGATTCATTCATTCATATTCTGTAAGATTTACTCCTAGAATTAACCCTTACTCTTCATTAAGAGTTGCTCTGAGAACCTGTAACACATTTTTATTTGCAGCTTATAACAATTTCTTTTTTGTTATTAACCAGACTTTTTTTTTTTTTTTTTTTTTTTTTTTAAGACTACTTCTAAGAGTACTTCTCAGAAGCTTTATACGTACTGGCCCATGTCCTTTCTGGATACTTTTTCATTCATCTTCAGTGACTGCTTTATACTGATCAGGGTCGTGATGCATCCAGAGTCTATCCTGGTAACCATGGTGGGAATACACCCTGAAAGGGACCCCAGTACATCGCAGGGCACCATGCACACACATATATATTTAACCAGTCATTCACACCTAGGGCAATTTGGCATTAGGGGGCAGTCGTGGCCTAATGGATAGAGAGTCGGACTTGCAACCCGAAGGTGAACCTGAAGATTGTGGGTTTGAGTCTCAGGTCCGGCAGGGATTGTAGGTGGGGGGAGTGAATGACCAGCGCTCTCTCCCACCCTCAATACCATGACTGAGGTGAGACCCTTGAGCAAGGCACCGAACCCCCAACTGCTCCCTGGGCGCCGCAGCAAAAAAGGCTGCCTACTGCTCTGTGTGTGTGTGTGTGTGTGTATTCACTACTGTGTGTGTGTGTGTGCGCACTTGGATGGGTTAAATGCAGAGAACAAATTCCGAGTATGGGTCACCATACTTGGCCACAAGTCACTTCACTTCACTTCATAGCCAATCAACCAGCTTTTTCGCAAGTGGGAGGAAACCAGAAAACCTGGAGAAAATCTACATAGACATTGGGAGAACAAGCCCTTTCCATAGTATAATTCCACAGCTCATTTCCAAAAAGAACTCAAGTACTCATTATGTACTATGAAAATTTTATTTTGGTTATCCCCCACTTTAAGAACAAACAGCAGAGCCGGCTTGGTTACAGTCAAATTTCAAATGTAAATAAATGATGATGAGTCTAGAAACTTAGTATGCACTTTAAAAAAAAAAAAAAAAAAAAAAAGAGTAATATGTTGTAATAGAAATTGGTGAATTATCAAAAGCATACGCATTGTATATACACATATCTTAACCCTACACACATACACTGAACAGACTGGTGTCACACACACTTACACAACCACTTGGCTGTGTCACACACAGATACATAACCACTTGGCCATGCATGGAGGTGTGAGATTGTGCGTGAGGTATTTACAGAGGATACAAGACTGGCTGTGTGCTAAACTCCTCGAAGTCTTCTGGAATAGTATCTGCAAAAGAAAAATCAAAATCACAGGATTTAATATAGTGCGTGTGTGTGTGTGTGTGTGTGTCTTTAAGTGTGTAACAGCTGCATTGTGTTTACCGCAACAGGGCATATAACAGTAGCATGAATATACAGGTAGGTCCATAAATATTTGGACGTTGACAATGTTATTGTTACTTTAGCTGTCTACCACAGTATATTGGAAATGAAATTAAATAATGATCTGGCTAATTGTAGTGAAGGGGTTTTTCTTCATCAGGGAAAGAATTCTGTCATCTACCACAGTTGTTTTCCATGGTCTTCTGGGCCTTTGGGCCTTTGAGCTCATATTCATTATTTAATGCTCCAAATTAAATTTATTTAATTACCATTTAATACTGTGGTAGAGAGCTAAAATAACAGTAACTTTGTCATTGTCCAACTATTTGACTGTATGTGTGTTATTGTGTATATGTATCTATGAAGGGCTAGTTATCAGAAAATTGTGAATTCATACTCCAGAACTCCCTGAGAAATTCCCAAACGGATCAACCATCAATTGTAAATCACTTTAGATAAAATTTGCCAAGTGGATTAAAGGTAATAAACATTTGAATGTCTGTAAGCGTGTGTGTGTGAGCTCACCATTGCAGCGGTACTTCAAGTTGGACCATATGATGTTCTCCTGAGAGAAGCAGAACACACCCAGCCTGCCTCCCCTCATTGTTGTGTCAATTGTCACACCAGAGTCTGCTACCAACTCTGTGCCTTCATAGAAACGCACCCTTCAAACACAGACACATACACACAATCATTACCCACATATTGTAGAAATAGGTTTATCATGCAGTTAAAATAGTAGATAGTGGGCATGTGGGTGTATATTCAGCATTGTTAAATGAGGTCTTTCTTCTATTTCTGAAGCAATTTTTAAAAGCTGAAGAGTGCTGCAGGGGTGGAACTTCTGAAGAGCCACTTCTGAAACAAACTGAACTGTGGTGACAAACTCGGGTCAGTTACTTAAATATATGAATTGCAGTTTATTTAGGAAGGTCTGTTAATGACATTCGCAGTTTCAAATTATAAAAGTTTATAAATTACAGCAGTCTTGTTACAATACTTCCACTCAACCTTCAGTAGTTTTTAAGAACAATGTAGAAATAGTTCTTAAAAGGCTATTTCTGAGGCATGTTTTAAGGGACGCACTGTGATGTGATTGCTATAATGTCATTATTTACACCAGTGAACATTAATGATACACATTAAAGATATGTAAGGTATAAAATATGACAGGGCATGTTACTGTAGGAAAATAATCCATGACAGGGTGGTGTGATGTGGCCTGATGCGAAGTGTTAATTAGATATATTCCTATAACAGCTATGTTTTATTCCTGTTATACCACAGTGATTTATCAAAGATTACAATTTTTACTTTATTAATGAACTAGCTTACCTGATGTACCCCACTTGTGGACGGTGCTGTAGATACCAGCGGTATGACACTTTGTCCTTCCAGCCGACATTACGTGGATCTTTCCAGAGCAAGCGCACCTGATCATTAGTGTCACCTGTATGCCAGAGGGAGTTTCTCAAATGTTCACCAGGACCAGACTTAGACTTCACTGCCTAAGAGAGACAGAGAGATAGGATGGGAAAGATTTTATTTATACAATTATCATTAACTTAATTTTTTGTCAACATTTGGTTACAACATTAAGTTAATACATTTGGTCACAGCACAGCAAGACCTTCATTAATAGGAGCAATGCAAGTATTAATTCTGTACATTGTACATTTCTGTGTATTAGAAGTATACGTCTATACAGATAATATAGTAGTTCTATAGTTAAAGATAACTAGTTTAGAAGTCAATGGGTCAGATGTCACGTTTTGCCCAACCTTCAGTTGAATGCCAGGCTCAGCAACAGCTCTGAAAGGCGTAGCCTGCCAGTAGGTCTGCTCCGTTTGCTTCCACATCACCACGTAGAAGCTAGATGAGTCCTGATACCCGAATATGAAGCCAGCATAGTCGTCGTCAGTCACAGTGTTCACATGGAATGTGCCCTCAAAGTCAACACCACTGAACGCTGTGTAACCTGAAACCACAACAGTGTGACAAATTGCAGAATGCTCTGAACTCTGAACTGTACAAATGAGAGTCTGTAGCATGAAAAGTTTTCTGAAAATAATATGGCTTCATATTATGGCAAAGACATATGTACAGTCAGGTCCATAAATATTGGGACATCGACACAATTCTAACATTTTTGGCTCTATACACCACCACAATGGATTTCAAATGAAACGAACAAGATGTTCTTTAACTGCAGACTGTCAGCTTTAATTTGAGGGTATTTACAACCAAATCAGGTAAACGGTGTAGGAATTACAACAGTTTGCATATGTGCCTCTCACTTGTTAAGGGACCAAAAGTAATGGGACAATTGGCTTCTCAGCTGTTCCATGGCCAGGTGTGTGTTATTCCCACATTATCCCAATTACAATGAGCAAATAAAAGGTCCAGAGTTCATTTCAAGTGTGCTATTTGCATTTGGAATCTGTTGCTGTCAACTCTCAAGATGAGATCCAAAGAGCTGTCGCTATCAGTGAAGCAAGCCATCATTAGGCTGAAAAAACAAAACAAACCCATCAGAGAGATAGCAAAAACATTAGGCGTGGCCAAAACAACTGTTTGGAACATTCTTAAAAAGAAGGAACGCACCGGTGAGCTCAGCAACACCAAAAGACCCGGAAGACCACGGAAAACAACTGTGATGGATGACCGAAGAATTCTTTCCCTGGTGAAGAAAACACCCTTCACAACAGTTGGCCAGATCAAGAACACTCTCCAGGAGGTAGGTGTACGTGTGTCAAAGTCAACAATCAAGAGAAGACTTCACCAGAGTGAATACAGAGGGTTCACCACAAGATGTAAACCATTGGTGAGCCTCAAAAACAGGAAGGCCAGATTAGAGTTTGCCAAACAACATCTAAAAAAGCCTTCACAGTTCTGGAACAACATCCTATGGACAGATGAGACCAAGATCAACTTGTACCAGAGTGATGGGAAGAGAAGAGTATGGAGAAGGAACGGAACTGCTCATGATCCTAAGCATACCACCTCATCAGTGAAGCATGGTGGTAGTAGTGTCATGGCGCGGGCATGTATGGCTGCCAATGGAACTGGTTCTCTTGTATTTATTGATGATGTGACTGCTGACAAAAGCAGCAGGATGAATTCTGAAGTGTTTCGGGCAATATTATCTGCTCATATTCAGCCAAATGCTTCAGAACTCATTGGACGGCGCTTCACAGTGCAGATGGACAATGACCCAAAGCGTACTGCAAAAGCAACCAAAGAGTTTTTGAAGGGAAAGAAGTGGACTGTTATGCAATGGCCAAGTCAATCACCTGACCTGAATCCGATTGAGCATGCATTTCACTTGCTGAAGACAAAACTGAAGGGAAAATGCCCCAAGAACAAGCAGGAACTGAAGACAGTTGCAGTAGAGGCCTGGCAGAGCATCACCAGGGATGAAACCCAGCGTCTGGTGATGACTATGCGTTCCAGACTTCGGACTGTAATTGACTGCAAAGGATTTGCAACCAAGTATTAAAAAGTGAAAGTTTGATTTATGATTATTATTCTGTCCCATTACTTTTGGTCCCTTAACAAGTGGGAGGCACATATGTAAACTGTTGTAATTCCTACACCGTTCACCTGATTTGGATGTACATACCCTCAAATTAAAGCTGACAGTCTGCAGTTAAAGCAAATCTTGTTCGTTTCATTTGAAATCCATTGTGGTGGTGTATAGAGCCAAAAATGTTAGAATTGTGTCGATGTCCCAATATTTATGGACCTGACTGTATGTGTGCATGTGTGTGCACCTACCCACAGCAAGGCCAGGGTCACTGTTCATTGTTTGCACAATCTCCATCCCCTGTAACAAAGCACACCGGAGGCAAGCATGTTAGATCTACAGAGTGATGTCTGAGAATGTGTGGCACGTCAGACAAGGGCTACTTGACCTGGCTTTTTACAAGCTAAAATTTAGAGAGTACACTTAATTAATCAGCCACCTTTTCATTTTCGAGTGTTCAGCTTTTGCTGCAGCCGCCTACATACTCATCACCACTCCAGTCAGATGCTGTATTACAAAATCTACATTTGAGCACCCTGCTATTTTTACTATGCTGCAGCAATATGTGTAATGTGCATATTTTTAAATAATTTTTTTAAGTAAATTTTTTAAGTAATCTTTTACTTCATTTTCTATCATATGACAACTACCAAACGGGGAAGGTGAAGGCTGAAGAACACATGCTTCCTCGAACAACAGAGCTGCATAACACACTTGGAGGAAAATGCTATCTACCCTCTTCCACATACATGAGCTCACAGATGCACTCGATTGTTTAGTATCTCACTGATTGACATGGGAGAGAGAGTTTGCCCTCCCTCCCACCCATAGAGCAAGGCCAAATTTTTTCCCTTGGCGCCCAGCCACAGATGGCTGTGGCATCACTGGGATTTGAACTTACTATCTCCTGATCAAGTAACCCTAATATAAAAATCAAACGTATCGGAATACTGGGTTCAAAATATTGTGACTTCACTGTATATGTTCAATTCAATTGGTAACACACACGCTCCTAACAAACTGTTAATTGATATTGTCTCTTAATACTTGATATTCACTTAATTAATAGAGCCCACTAAGGAATATGTGCTATCGTCCCTACTACTTTCACTAAAGGAAGTCTTTTTGACTAATATTTATTAATTAATGTATTAGTAAGTTGAATTAATTTTTCATAACTGTTGAAGTAAGAACAAGGCCAACTCTTAGCAAGGAGTAGGACTTACTGAGGAGAGAGTGAGGAGTAAATCGTAAGCCTGAAGTTGCATCGCTGTAACTTGGTTACCAGGGCACAATCACACCAGTCTTAAATTTTAGCCTACATTTATGAATAATAATATTCTTTGATCACGGTATTGGTCACATGCCATAATGAAAAGGACATAAACCTGATAGATTCAGTTAGTAAATGATATAAATACCAGCTGGCAGCACACAGGCTGTTCAAATGCTAATCAACATAATTTGATATTTAGCCAACAGAAAAAATCTCGCTGAATTAATCAGCGGTTATTTTGGCACCATTGTAAGAGCGAATAGTGATCAGTTGAGTTAAGAGCAACAATGAGGCTGTAATTCTGACTGACCGTGTTTCTGTGATTTACCTCAGGAGACTACAAAGACTGATGTAGATGATGCTTATGATAACCATGGTTACTTGTATTCATTGTAAATGGGTCTATTAATTATTTTTACAACTTATTTTTTACATATTTAATTAAATGCAAATGAAAGCAATAAGTAGCAGTTGTTTTTAGCCAAGTGGGGTGTTGATGTGTCCCAGTGCAACTGGAATGCAATCTTTAAATGTGATTTTCTCCTTATTTTATCATTTAAAATGATAGAACTTTACTTCTGACTGAGATTCATGGAAAAGGGATAATTCAGTTATCTGAATTCAGTTCCAATTCAGAAAATCTGTAGTTTTCATAAGTATACAGTATACAGTAGAAAATGTTAATGAAAATGTTAAAATGTGACCAAGTGAGGCTTTTGGGCCACACATAAGTCACTGTATTGTACTGTCACTCCTGATATCAAATGATCAGAGCCAGTCAGATGCTGTATTTGATTAATAATTAAATCTATGATAAAAAAGATAACTTGGTAAAATTTTCTCTCATTAATTTAAAACACCACTGAAGTACTCCTAAATACTTGTCTATTCAAGGCCAAAGCCTTTTTAACACTCTTGCCTTTGTTCCTCTTTTAACTGCTCCCGTTTGGGGGTCACCATCGCGGATCATTGGTCCGCGTATTTGATTTGGTACAGTTTTCACCCCAGATGCCCTTCCTAATGCAACCTTCCCCAATTTTGCATGCAACCCTGGTGGCTGGGATTGGTTCCCTGGTTGGGAATCGAACCCGGGTCGCAGCGTAGGGTGAGAGCGCTGTGGCCTAACCACCAGTCCTATAGGGGACCCATAGTTAACACTTTTAGTATTTTTCTAGATTTGAACATGAACAATTTAAATAAAAAATAATTTCTATTTTTGTACCTGGGATAATATATGTATGTTGCATACATATTGATTACTTGTTTGAGAGATGCAGTTTGTAAGACCAAGTATGCAGCTAAGAACTGACTTTTACTATGAAAGAATAGCAGCTGAAGTGTCAATTGACCAACCAAAATGCTGCATCACCTGGTTGAGAACCACCCAGTTAGGGTCAATCTGGGCATCACCCTCAGGGTCCAGCACAACGGTCTGATATGCTCTGAAGTCTGTCAGTGTGATCTCCGCGTTCTCGGGACAATTGTCAATCCTGTCGATCACCTTGTCTTGGTCAAAATCTGACTCACATATGTCACCTACATTGTCATCTGGAGACAGGAACAGAAATAGAGCAGGTTAGAGCAAAGGTTCTTCTTGAAATCTCTGTAAAGTGTTATAGCAAAAAAATAGTGTTATAGTAAAAGATAGTGTTATAGTAAAAAACAGTGTTATAGAAAAAGTACAGGTTTTACTTCAAGATCTTACAGTAAGTCCAATTTAGATTTAAACCTGTTAGTAAGTATTGTGTTTACTCTGTAAACCCTGGTTTTCATATCTGCACAAAGAAGTGAAAATGTCTTAAATGTAGGAAAGAATCATGTTTTATTCCTAAATCTAGTATTTGTAATATCAGGATATTCACCCTATTTCAGGAAATTAACAGTTTGAAGAAAACATTTCCTGTGAACATGGAAAATTAATAGATTGTAATGGGGCCAGGGGGTTATATAATACAGGGTTATGTGTTGGGTGTGTGCTGGGATTACATGATTTCTTGAAAAGTTTTATGGTAAGTAAGGTGCAGTACGGTTTGTGTCGTTCTTATCAAGGCTTTTTTGATCAAAGCTAAAGCAGTGGTCACACTGGATTTTCACCAGGCAAATTTCTTCTGAGGAGATGGAACAGAAGATTATTGGCAGTCCTGGTGTGATGTATTTCTGGAGAGAAAGTAGTGGTTCAGTAAACAGCTTACCTTAGTAATAAGCGGCAGCTCATGACCATAGATTTTATTGGGAAAGGATGACATTATTAATAACATTGCGTCTAACAACATTAAGTTTAGAGGCTATCACACTTGACTTGTGCTACAGGTTACTATCCAGGGAATTTTTAGTCTAGCTCCATAATAGGCAGGTGCGTTTCCCATTGCAGTATGCGAAGAGCACAGAGAATATCATTAACCAGGGTTGCCAGGTTTCAGTTATTTCCAGTCCAGCTACATCTCAAAAACTACCAAAAATACCTGCAACTAGACACATTTCTTCTTATTATTCTTTTTCCTTTGCACCGGAAACAAGGTCACTGTGGTGCACATGCATTTCTGATGTCTGGACATTATCCACTCCATAATCCCCCTTTTCCTCCCCTAATGTTTGCAATATATCTTACAATAGAATTGGATCTGTACATCATAGACACACTGTATGCTGTGGAGTACTTTTAAACTAACCCAATTTGGTGTAATGGAAAATGGAATTTAAAATGTATGTGGTTTTGAATGAGGACTTTATGAAGATTAATATTTGTTAAATGGCTGAGTCATAAAAGCTCATGGAGAGACAACAATGCACTATATATTGACTCTAAGGGACTTAATACTTTTCAATTAAGCAATGTTTAGATTTTTTTATTTTTAAATAATTCTGAGAACATCTAAAAAATTTATTTAACTTTAATTCTTTTGTTTTTTCTATACACTGAGATACTATATGAGACGATAGATGATAGACAGAATTCCAGCTTTCATTTCCTGATATTTACATCTAGGTGTGTTAAACAACTTAGAACATGGCACAACAAAATTAACAAGAAATGCAGTCTTCACAGGCAAAAACCAGGGCACAAATCAAGAGTAGACATTCAGAGCTATTGATTATTGAAAAAATCCATCTAAAAGGGCACACCTGAAAACAACATGAAACCCCTGTCAGTCACATGTTCCAATATTTTTGATCACTTGAAAAAATGGGTGGGTTCAAACAAAAGGTGCCATGTTCTAAGTTGTTTAACACATCTAGATGTAAATATCAGGAAATGAAGCTATTCTGGTCTATCGTCTCATATTCATCCTTTGATCTGAAACCTAAATGTCTTCAGTGTATAGCAAAAACACTGTCTATTGGCCTAAGCTTCCAAGATTCATCTAGATGAATTTGGTGTGTAGAGAAATTGGACAAGGTGGATTTGAATACCCTTTTTCCCTTACCATGCCCTCTACCATTCAGTTGAACATGACTTTTTGTCAGGCAGATATAATTCACATCTGGGGTGGCCACTGCTTAAGGTCTTTCTCTCTGATTAGGGATTCTCTCTGATTAGTTGCTTCTAATGTAGTTAGAGGATCTCAGGGAACACTTGGGTTTGGCAGAAATGCTGCACTCACTGTTGTCGTCTTTTTGGTCAGGATTGGGCACCAGGCGGCAATTATCAGGGCCCGGGGGAAGGAAGTCGGGGATGCCATCATTATCATCATCATCATCACACTCGTCACCCAGTCCGTCTTTATCAGTGTCCAACTGGGAGCTGTTTATCACCAGTGGACAGTTGTCCTTTGAATCCTGATGTCCGTCACCATCACTGTGTAGCAGGGGATTTAAAATATAATAGTGTAATATGGCATACACAAGCACTCCATTGGGGAAAAAAGGAAATGGAGTTACACCTAAAGTGACACAGTGCTTATGTGGAGGCTAAGACTGATATTATTTAAAGTTTATACAATCAAGGAATGCTATCTTCTCAACTTAAGCGCTATGCTAAGGGTGGGACCAGACAAAGTAAGCTATAAACAGAAAGTTAGAAGTAGTTTGGGCATGTAGTTAAAAAAGATTGATAGTTTTTCATACCTGTCTTGATTTGTGTCACAAGAGTCTCCGACAAGATCATTGTCAATGTCCGACTATAAGAAAAAGGAGTGGAAAAGATTTAACCAAAATTGAAAAGTGATTTCAATAATCATTGTCATGTGTTTGGAACGTCAACTACTTGTGCAATATTAATGGCTTAATTTGAGGCTTTGTACTTGGAATTTGGAAATGTCAGATTATAGGTGGAGTTGGGGTTGAGAAAGATTTCTCAAAAATTGTGAAATAATGACTGTGCTTTGGGAAAATCATGCCTGGTTGGGGTTGGGAATATCAGGGCAGCTGTCACAAGCATCTCCCACTCCATCTCGGTCTCGGTCCTGCTGGTCCCGGTTTTTCACTCGTTGACAGTTGTCCAGGAAGTTTTTAATACCTGTGTGCCAGTTACAAAATACATGAGAAACTCAGTATCCAATCAGACATAAACAGACATATGAAATAACTCCTCAATATAAGATTTTTTTTTTTTACTGTTCAAAACTGTGAGAGGAGAGACTTCAGACCTCAGAACTAAGAGGAAAAAAAAGAACTAAAAGAGCTGAAAGGTTTACTGAGGTAAAGGTTAGAATTAGGTTTAGGTGTAGACATAGCAATAATTAATTAATTGGCTGCAAGGTCCTCACAAGAATGTGTGTGTGTGTGTGTGTGTGTGTGTGCACAGTTTCTCACCGTCTCCATCCATGTCATCATCACATGCATCCCCAAGGCCATCTGAATCAGTGTCCCGCTGGTCTGGATTCTCAATGGTAAGGCAGTTATCGCATGCATCACCATGGCTATCCTTATCACTGTTTATCTGATTCACATTTGGCTTCAACCAGCAATTGTCCTAGCATGCACACACATATGTATGTCTCAGTAACTCACAGAGGATCAGATGTATTTATGAGCCAAAGAACAAAAAGTTATGAACGTAAGAACAAGCTGTACTACAATCTGTTGATGTTCTCAGATGGTCCTTTGGCCCAAAATGCTTGCTAAAATCAACGTAGGATTCATGCTCATCTGCAATAAAACAAATGTTTTATGTGTGTACCTGCTCGTTCAGTATTCCATCTCCATCAGCATCTGGGTCGCAGGCATCACCTTGTCCATCTGAATCGGCATCTTCCTGTCCTGAATTTGGCACCATAACGCAATTGTCCTGAAAAACACACACACACACACAGTTAACACACTGGCATTATCACAAGTCTTAGTCTACCATAGTCATAGACATTGTTACCTTTTTGCAGGTGGGATCTCGGCAGCGAAGCTTCTCATCTGGGTATCCATCAATGTCAGTGTCCTTTCCACATAGATAGCCATTTCCTGCCCAGCCAATACCACACTGGAACACACACACAAATATTTTTAAAAAATAGTTTTACAACTGGATTCAGTTTTGGTGGTTTGTGGTCAGAGTATAGCATTTAGGCATGAAAACAACATTGTGATTGTGTGATCTGACAGATGATGGTTTAGTCTATTTCTTCAGTACCATGTGTGTGTGTGTTACTTAGTTACCTGGCAGGTGATAGTGCCATCTCGTTCCTCAATGCACTGCGCATTCGGATCACAGGGATTCTGCAGCCGATTTCCACAACTCTTCTCTGGCTTACAGCCTCTCACTTGGTCACCAGTGAATCCTGTTTTACAGCCACCACAGCGATATGAGCCCTACAGACACACACACACACGGAGTTGTATTATGCATGTGAAAATGTGTATATCCATGTCTCATATGTTACACAAACAAAAAAAATAAATAAATAAAAGGCTTTGTCCTAAGGCTAATGAACTAATATAAAGTGCATGTGATGAAAAAACTCAAGTCTCTGCCTAAACTAAAAAGTTACAATAGAGAAGAATAGCAGCTGTTACCATAGAGTTCAGGCAGATCGAATTGGCTGTGCAGCCTCCATTATTCGGCCCGCTGCACTCATCAATGTCATCACACACCTGTGGTTAGAATACGGGTTGCATATCAATATAATCAGTCATACCAAAATCAAGAAACACATTTACAACAAAACCATGCGAATGTACAAACACATAAACTAGGGGTGTAAAGCAATACTTTAAATGCAAAATCTTTATTTGTATAGTGCTCCAAATATCTATATCTGTATCTGTATTTGGATTTATGTAGCATTCAACTTAACTTGGAAGTGGGAATTTGGAACTTGGAATTAAGTCATTTTCAACCTTTTTACAGTGATATAGATTTAACAAGCTAATATATCAGTGAGTTGATTGAGCAAAAGCAAATACTGGTATACTATACAGTATAACTCATTTGAAAGTAAAGAATTGCTACTTAGTTTAATGATGATGATGTGAGCAGCCATGTTAATTTGATTAATTTGAATTTCACATGCTGAACTCAGGGTTGAGGAGACCCCCTCGACTTTCTGAGTAGGAATTCTGAGTTGAGGGGTGTTTTCTTTGCTTTTTCCTAGTCGGACGTTGGAAGTTCCAAGTTACGAGTTCTAGCTGAACACAACATTAAACTTGAAGTGGGCGTGGCTTCATGAAAAAAAATAACTATGAACGATTGATCTCAAATAGAGATATGCACAGGATGGTCATGTTTTTTTTTTTATCCTGCTTGAAAGGTTTTTATTTCTGTTTGTACCTGCCTACAAAATTTTCTAATGAATTTAGTTTCTAAAATGTAAACAAACCACCATGACCCTCATCATATAGTTATTAAGGATTGCTGCATGTTAATAAACATGGTCTTTTTATTTGAGCTTTATATCTGATAGCTCGCTCACCCCCGCATGAAAGTAAAAATCGTGCAATTTTTTTTTTTTTTTTGGTGCATCCCACGGATACCAGTCCCAAAGCACAGCTTTAGTCTCAACCAGATGCCCTGTGTACATTTCTGGTAAGCTTCTTAAAAAATTAACAGTACACCTTCTATTTATATTTGCATTTGTATCCATTTAAAACACATGATCTGTTCAATCCAAATAATGTATTCATATCCAGTTACATCCCTAATATACACCTACCTGTTTGTGTGTCTGTGCAAAAGCCGCTCCCACACCTTCCACTGGTTGGCCTGTGTATCCGCTAGGACACGCCTCACAGTGGAACCCTGGAGCCGTGTTCACACATTTCACACCCGGGAAACAGGGGTTAAACTGGCACTGTAAAACACACACACAAAGAGTTCAAATACAGGATATGTTCATAAGGGATATATTAACCAGGGGGGTAAACAAAAATTGATTCTTCTGAGAGTAATAATAAACAATGGATGATTTTCAAGATATAGGTCATAGCCTTAGAGTGTTATGTGAATTAGTAACTAGGTTGTAAATATCGGACATATACGTCAGAAGATAATTGTCATTTAGTTCAAATTTCACTGAGCAGTTTGTCATCTTTTAGTGATTTAGTGAAGTGTTACCTCATCAACGTCATCACAGCTGTAGCCATCTCCGGTGTATCCATCAGGACAGGGGCCACACTCCACCCCTTCCTCTGTCTCGATACACATGTCAGGACGGAAACACACACCAGGAGCACACTGCTGCTTCACTGTAGTACCACCCAGCCCTGCAACACAACCACCCAGATGTGCACATTTATTGAGGATAATCACTCATTAAAACATACAAGATAAACAGTGACTTTGCAATAAGTTGACTGAGTGACTGTCTTTGAGGCTCTATTCTCCAAATCCAGCCCTATAGGACCACAGCACTGGATTAGTTACTAGGATGTCTAAGCATGCAAATATCAGGTCTGTTAGAGTAGGAAAAACACTGTGCAGTACTGGTCTCTGAAAAAAAAAAAAACTTGCTGCTGGTGCTTTGGGCTATTTTGACTTGTGGTTAGCCCATTTGGTTACCATATGTGGAGACAAATGTTAGGGTCGGCTGGTTGAATCACTAAACATACCTAACCTTTTGGTTAGAAAAGTGTCTTACCACATGCTTGACACTCCGAGATTGTGTTTCTGAGGAAGGCAGTCTCTTTCACCTGCAAATACAAACAAATAAGGTTCAGAATAAAAGAGAATCAAATAAAAACATAATATAATGGGAGAATATAGACTCATACATTACCTGCTGAACAAGCACATCCTTCAGCTCATTTATGACTTTGGTGAGCTCTAGCATCTGATTGGTCAGCTGTTTAGTATTGAGCCCTGAAAAAAATTTTAGTTACACCAGGCTCAAAGTTTCCAAAAGTATAAAGGTAATCTTTGGTGGTAAATAAGTATTAAAATTGCTCTAGCATTTATATATATAATCTTTTCTTAGGTATTATATTCTCAGTTAACTGGATCCTGGTTAGGAGGTTAGGATACTAACTTTATGAAGTGTTATTTTTATTTGTCTCTACCTAGTGTCTGTACGGAGTCGCTCTGGTGGCTGTGGCAGCCCTGCAGCGATGCGACATTCTCTACCGAATCACCATAAGCCAGTTTCAGCTCCTCCAGCTCCTCCTGCCAAACATTGAAAAAAGCATGCTTGTAAGGAATATATATGCAGTTTTATGATTTTTTATATATATATATATATATATATATATATATATATATATGTATGTAATATGTATATATATATATATATATATATATATATATATATATATATATATATGTATGTATGTATGTATGTACACTCCACTTTAATAGGAACACTTGAACACCTGCTCATTCATGAAATTCACAAAATCAGAATGAGGAAAAAAATGTGATCTCAGTGACTTTGACTACTGATTTTTTTTTTCACCATTCTGTGTACACTTTTGAGATTCTTGTGCGTGCAAATCCTGGGAGATTAGCAGTTTCTGAAATACTCAAACCAGCCCGTCTGTCCTAAACAGTGGTCAAAGTCACTGAGATCACATTTTTTTCTCATTCTGATGTTTGATGTGAACATTAACTGAAACTCTTGACCTGTATCTGCCTGATTTTATGCACTGCGCTGCTGCCACATGGGTGATTGGATAATATCGTGAATGAGCAGATTTAAAGGTGTTCCTATTAAAGTGACCGGTGACTGAAGATGTAGTAAAAGTTAAGGGCAGTACAGAAAGTTTCCAGAGAAACAGGATATTTGAGACAAAAATGCTTCTAAAGCTGTAAGTGTCCCTTTAGGAGCACTTTACTTGCACAGCTGATGAAGTGTCACGTACAACATTGTTTTATTTAGCACATTGCAATTACTCCCTGGATAGTATATAAATGTATTTAAGCATGTAAGCATATGGAATTGAGTGCACTGTGTGTGTTCACACCTATTTGTGTATTCCTTTGTTAGTGTGTCTAGTTGTTTTTGTGCTTACCTGTGCTTTTCTCTGCATGGTTTTCAGCTCCACACCCTGGTTGTTATTGAGCCCATTGAACACTGCTGGTAAATCTCTCAATGTCTCCACCAATCGGCAGTCCACATACAACTCCACCCCTGGCACTGGCAACGTTGCCTGGCCAGGTGGAAAAGACCCCTGGCTGTATGGAACCTCCAGGCCCTTCAGGTGAAAAAGGAGATGGTGCTTCTCTCCGTCCGCCAGTTTGAGGTTGTTAAAGGTGACAGTGGCCATCCTGCCATCAAGGCGCAGGTAACGCAGTGTAGCTAGTCATAGAAAGAGAGAGCAATAGATATGGGATTGAAATGCATAGATGGTAATAATGGCAAGGAGAGAAAGAGAAGAAGAATGAAAAAGAGAGAAATCAGTTCAGAGGTTGTACTTCAGCAATGCAATGCAAACATGATTCTAAAGTTACCTAAATGTTTGTTCAAATTGTATAAATACCATTAAAACATGCTCACCTTTGTTCATTTTACCCAGAATGGTGAACTCAAAGTATTTGCTGTTGTCTCGTGGATTATAGAGCCCAAAAACTGTGGTTCCAGTTCGGGGTTGCAGGCGGAATGTTGCAAGCAGAAAGAGCTCCGTTACTCCCTGTTCTGCCAAACCTCCATGAAGGAGATCTGGCAAACAGTCTGGTGATGTCAGGAGGTTATACACTGCAAAGGTAAACAGATTTATTTTAAATGTGGGAGCAGGAAATGGGGACTGTGATAAAGGATTTCTAGCCATTTGTTGTTTAGCCAAATGCATGTGGCTTTGAAGAAAGTGTGTAGCTGCTAAACAGATTGCACTCAACCTTGACATTGCCTGTGAAAGTGTCCATAATTCTCTGCAGATAGCCACCATGTACCAACGTACCAAATTTAGTGGAAAGCAGCATTCTAACAGTTCTCCAGGAATTACTGTTATGAAAGTGGAACATGAGATTTGACATAGAAATGGATCATCAGTTAACTCTTTTTAATGGAGGCCAACAAAATGGAATTTCCACCTGTTTTGGGGGGTGTCTGTGTTCAGCATTGAATTTATTTGTAATGTCACACTCCACAGTAGTGGTTAATGGCTCATATGAAAGTAGACACTCAGGGTTTTAAGAATGTTCAGTTTCATCTGTATTTCTGTTTTTTTTTTTTGGTTTTTTTTTACCTAGCCTACTAGATTTAAATTTTATATGTTTATTGTGGCAGTGGTATACCGTGTTTTACTACCAAAAAAGCTTCAGTTATGCTGTCCGTTTTATCTCTTTACCAATGTTATTGTGGAGAGATGTGAACTGTTTTCTCAGCAGGGGACTCACACCCCTCCCCTTTCCCAACGCCCTGTTCATCAGCAGCTAAACACAGAGTCACGATACTCTGTACACAGAAACCCAACAGTGACCTGAACAATCTGCCAAATGAAATGGAACACCAGTTTACTGCAAGAAAGGGTTAATGGTTTGAGGCCCCTTTGCATAAACGATTCCAGAAATATTAATTAGGTAGATTCCAGTGTGCAAAGGGAAGGGATGTTTTATCAGCATTTTTAACCATAAATTAAGATGTCCTGCAAGGATTTAGTTTAGGTCCTATCAGATTTCCTATTTAAATAATATATCCTTTCTCCGATAAATGTAGAGTGTGATAAAACATCAGCAGTTCTTTGTGCTTTCTTAGGTTCATTCTGAGGAAATAGCATTCAGATAAAGTAATCCCAACTCCTGAAATACACCTCCAGAGGACTGTGACATTCAACATAATTATTAGGTTGGATCATTTAAAATATTTAATTAGAAGCCTGTTTTTACTTCTCTTATTAGTTATAACCTCAGTCTTTCAAGCGTCATTGAGGTCTGTAATAATTAAACCTGAAATTAAGTGTACTGAAAACTAACTGAAGTAAACCCATCAGTAGTCTACATTTTTAGTGTTTATTCAGTTTGACTCTTATTCAAATAGACTTCTATTTTACTGAAAGGGATTCATTTAAAGTTTCCAGAAGTTAGCTCCTTTGACCTGTGGTACCAATGATTTCATTGCCTGAAACTGCAAATACAGATGTCTGTTGTTATGGCGGTGGCTATTGGCCATTGGCTGTTGGACCCAGAACAGGGCTGTTATTTATGTTTCCGTTTATTATAATAAAGGTGTGTGTTGAGGCAAGTCCAGCAGCTGAGTTCAGACTTTCATGTTTCATTTAAGCCTAGACCCAACTTTTTTCCAGTCTGTTGGTTAAAGTGCCATACCTGTGTGCAAGCTTTGACAAGTCCCTAGATCGTTTCCCCCATTCATGCTGGTTCATGTGCCTGGTCAGGGCTTTTTCTGCTCTCTCCAAAGCTAATATTTTCATGTTTGTGTTTGTTGAGTTGGTTGCTGTGCTGTGGTTGCTGTGCCATTACCTTTACGAGCACCTAATCAGTTCTAACTACTGTCTGTCTTTCTGGCCACTGAAGGGCTGAAGAGCTTTCTGGGTTCTGAGATCAGGGGTAGTACAATACAGAGGTAGAAGAAGCACACTATGACCGTATCAACTTTCTCTGTAAATGAAAGATGAATGAAAAGAACTTGAGGTCAACCTGTTGAACAAATCAAAGCTTGGCACCAGCTGCTGTGACCAATCATGAATGTCTACTACTCTAAGTCTGTGCACTCAAGATTGTTTGCATGCAGACAGTTAAAGATCGCTAACATATGTGCTTTGCTTGTGTGTGCGCATGTGTGTGCAATACATTTCAGATCAAATCCAGATGACCATGAAGCCCAAAGGACGAAATTAATTAAACATCTGATTAGATTTTAACCAGAGCAAATGGCCATTTAAACTTGCACACAACAATAATATCATCTTGCCTTTTTTTTTTTTTTTTTTTAATAAGGGAACACTAGGTATAGATTTTATGATCAGAAATAATATATGATTTATGGCAGATTGAGGCAGAATATTTGAGAATTTATGTATATTTGGGTATGATGTGTCGATGTCAGCATTTGTGTTATTTGGATTTAATACAATCATTTGATCTCCTCAGTCCTGCTAAAATCATCATGAGTTTAAACTGAACACAGCTTAGGTCATGTATGCAGTTACTCTGTCTGTCTCTCTGTCTTTCTCTCCCTCTCTCTTTTTCTAAACACACACACACACACAAAATTGGCAGTAACCAGAGCCGAATCACTTTGATGACTTACAATGATTATAAGTTTCATAAACCATCTCAGCTAAACAAGTTCAGACTACTTGAGGATGGTCAGAAGGATAAAAAGAGAGAATGAACATTGTGAGAAAGAGAGACTGAATGTCTCTGAAAGACAGAATGAACATGAATGAAATGGGAAACAAATGAATGTTTTGTTATATTGGGCAATAAAAGTTCTTTAAAGTTTCTTTAAGGTGTTTAAGGTAGTACTGTTAAAAGTTAATATAAAATATTATAATGTACTGTAAGGCTTTGAAGGTTATAAGTGTTATAAAGTGTACTCACCGGTTGACTCAGCATCCACGGCTGAATTTAAACTGAGAATTAGAGATATGGCTACGAGAAGCTGCATCCTCCCTGTCATCTTTCACACACACCCTGTGTGTGCTGTCTGTCCTGTGATGTGTCTCTAAGCTTGATTAGTTTGTATATATGTATGTATGTGACTTAAATATTCAGTAATTGTTTATGTAGTGATGATTTCCTCTGCAGCCAGTTGTTCTGCTTCCCTTCAAAGTTCTTTCGAAGTGTCTCTAAGGGAGAAAAGAGTGGGTTATGTGCTCCTGTGTGTATTTAATGATGTGTGTGTGTGTGTGTGTGTGTGTAAAAGAGTGAGGTAACGGGCCGTCTATCACATTAGAGCAGCTGTGGTGGGCGGAGTTATGAGTTTAACAGGCGGCCCCATGCTGTGGGGGCGGAGCCAGGATTGGCTGCCTTAAGTCATGTCTGCAATTGTTTTGGCACCGTTTATCAGCTTTCATTTGTTTCCCATCACTCTCACCCTTTCTTCATCTCACCTTTCATCTCCTTCTCATGTTTATACATATTTTCATTGCTCAGTCATTGACAGGTGCTAAAAATGGATGTGATTCGGGATTTTGGGAAAAGACTGCTGGATTGAGATGTGATGTTCCATGAATCTTAGCCACTGCAATGTTCTGTGTGATTCGTAGAAAATATTGCACAAACTTTTTTTCTTATACTATAATTTACCACATTGATCTCATCTCATTTTTTTAAAGAAGGAGATTAAATTGCATCCATTAAGTGCATAATT
Organism: Pangasianodon hypophthalmus; assembly: GCF_027358585.1. Lineage (NCBI taxonomy): Eukaryota > Metazoa > Chordata > Actinopteri > Siluriformes > Pangasiidae > Pangasianodon > Pangasianodon hypophthalmus. The sequence continues at coordinate 17,318,276 of NC_069724.1, read as the reverse complement.
TTTGTAGTGAAACACATGGGCATCATTACTACAGAGAATAATTGTGGCTAATTTTCCCTGAAAAACTGTTAACTCACTTGTAATTGATGCCTAATGGCCAGTTGTTGGGGCAGTCAATTCTTCAGGTTTGTAAAGTAATCTCTTAATCTGTATAATTAAAGGGTATGATTTGTGCTTATGCATTAGCACCAGCAACTTGAGTAAAAGTAGTGCTACTGTAGTAATAATTTACTTGAGTGATCAAGAAAATTTGAAAACAGTTGGGGTTTCAGTAGCTTGCTACATTTATTAGCTGTCTAGCTAGCTCATATTCATTCATACATGTTTCTCGTTACATAGTTAGCTATTTAGCCCCTTACACATTATCCTGAGTGCTACCTATAGAAGATTATATTTAACACAACAGTCAGTTGCTAACAAATATCAAAGTGATATCTTCGGTTAAATATAGAGATTTCATACGTAAAACATCAAAAGATCTGTCTAGCTAATGGCTTACTTGTTCTTGTTTTTGCAGGTCTGATGTTGAGCTGTGAAATACCGATACATCCATGAGTTTTGAGTTTCATAATTTACAGATTATCACACTATTTCGTTTGAAGCATTTAAAACTGAAGATACCTGATACACTGGGCCAGGGGTGCCCATCTGTCTTCACTGTCTCAGGCATTGCTGATGCTGAGTAAAGCATTTGGTGCCTGAAGTGTGCCTTTTGTCAGGAAACTGCTTTATTTTGATTGGATCTTGAAATTTAGTTTAATTGAAAATTTGCACATACTGTCTTTTAATTATCTTAGTGCCTTCTGTGGGATAAATTCATTATTTTGTTTACTCTGTAATAATGAGCAAAAATAAATTTAGTGAAATTTATTTATTTTACTAAAAAAAAACTAAAGTAAAAGTACTATGATTTAATTATACTCAGAATAGTACCGTTACAGTCAACCATGTACTGACGTACTGTAACGAGAGTACGTTAGTTTCCACTATTTGTTTCCTGATTACCACTACAGACTTGTGAACACAGGTTCGATGGCATGTTGAGACCATAAAAGCGTTGGAAAAGCATAAATATCCTTTTTACTGCAATGATGGAAAGTTTTTTACAGCAGTGATGGAAAGTTGATAAAAATTTTTTTAGTTCAACAAAACTTTCACTCATGTCTTACAGAATTCAACAACTAGTCTTTGGCTTCCATTATAAGTGACTTTTGAGTAAACTGGTTTTCTGTTCTTTCCTAAGTATAGGGAAATGTGTCAAAAATAATTTAGTTGCACATAGAGATGCTGTGGATAGAGTTTAGTATTTGCTGATGTAAGAAGTGGATATTGATAAATTCTGTGTTCCACACACACACACACACAGTGAGAGAGAGAGAGAGAGAGAGAGAGAGAGAGAGAGAGAGTGAGCGAGTAAGAGAGAAAATATTCTGACCACTCAGTACATTTCATTGCAGTGGTTTATGACATAATCCCTAGCAGCAGATTCTAATCTGTGTGATCTGTGTGTGTGTGTGTGTGAGTGAGAGAGAGAGAGAGAGAGAGAGAGAGAGAGAATATTCTGACCACTCAGTACACTTAATTGCAGTGGTTTATGACATAATCCCTAGCAGCAGCAGATTCTAATCTGTGTGGTGTGTGTGTGAGTGAGTGAGTGAGAGAGAGAGAGAGAGAGAGAGAGAGAGAGAGAGAGAGAGAGAGACAGAAATTATAGTCTTTATTAGACTGTGCTATGTCATTAAACTCCAGGGCATTGTGGGTATGTCTGGACCCAGGTGCGCTACATTCTAGAATGTTCTGATTCTGTGTGTGACTGGTGTGTGTGTGTGTGTTACAAGTAGCAGAACAGGGTTTAAGGTCTGCCACTGGATGACTGGCTCTGTTGGAACTGTCAGTAGATCAGCAGGAAAATGAGATGCACACACACACACACACACACACACACACACAGTATCCTTTTGTTCCCACAGTATAATGGTGTAATAGGATGCTGTCGGCTCGCTGCAAGACTACCCTGCTAATGACTTTAACATGTGTGTGGGATGTGTGTGTGTATGAGAGAGAGAGAGAGAGAGATAGGGGGAGAGGGAAATTATAGACTCATGCATCTGTGCTTGTTTAAAAGACTGTATGTGCAATGTATATCAGGCCTGAAAAGGGTATGTGTATGTCTTTATAAGTGTGTTTCTTCAATCACACCACCATGTGATTTAGTACTTGTTGCCATGGTAATTTTAACAACCTATGTAATGGGAAGGGCTAACTAGTTGAATATAGAGGGCTCTGTCATGTTATCCTGCTCTTAAACCTTTCCATGCATCAATTTGTGCTCCTATTGGTCTCTGCTCTGAATGGGTGAACAAAAAGAGTAGTCCCAAGAAGAAGAGTCTGTTTCTGCGTTCGAAATCGTGTACTCTGACAGTACGTACTGCATTCGATTCAGTACCTACTGCTCGGCTTTTGATACAGTACATACTGATCAATATATGTGTGTAGTATGAATACAATGTGGACATACTACATCTGCCATATTGGCATCGTCATGTGACCTACCTACCTACATCATAGTAACCGCAAAAACTTAAAGAGCCCACCAGATTAGAGCAAATGTTTTTTCTTGTTTAAACCTTCAACAAGTTAACACTGTACTCAGGTGTTGTTAAACAAGTATGGTTTAACCACAAGGAACAAGGAACAACGTTTAATACCTATAGCACTTACACTTAAAAAGAGCCGACACGCTGCCTTCCGCCATTTTTGATTCTGACAGCTCTTCCATGCCAGTTCCATTGCCTTATGGGATAGCGCAGTGTCCATTGCTTCCATACTGCAGAATCTCGGTGGAAGCAGTAGGTCTTCCGGGTATTTCTCGCCTACTGTTTTATGAATACTGAGAACTCAGACATACTACTCCTCTGGCCTAAGGCTTTTCGCCTACTGTATAGTAGGGTATTAAGGATATACGGATTCAGCCTGTGTCCAGGCTAATAGTTTTTTTTTATTTGTAGATGCCCATGATTATCTGTTTGATGGTTTGGAATTATTTTTACTAGATGGATTAATTAGCTTGCATGGATGATGGATGCAGATATGACATACATGCAGATATGACGAAACTGAGCAAAACAAAGTCCAACACAAAGTTCTCATTTAACTGTCCAGCCAGCAAAACATTTAGTCACCTCCCAGTTAAACATGTCAAGAGAAAAATCTTTTATTAAAGATTTTTTATTTTTATTAAAGAAAACATAACACTACATCGCTTAGTTTAGTAGAGGATAAAGACTATGGCTACACAGAGTTGTCCCTTCCCCTGAAAATTCATATACTTGTTAGCTAGAACTTTTTAGCCTAGGCTAGGGGTTCCCAAACTTTTTGGGCAAACAACCCCAAATGGACATTATGAATTTTCTATAAACCCAAGGATCAACCACTCTGCATTTTTTTTAAATTCCAGATTTATAATATAGGACTACTGTAACATGAACATTTTATTATGTTAGTAACATATGTATGTATAACATAAATGACTAAAAACCAAAGGAATATTCCTTGCACTGACTTACTTCTCCAGTGGGAAGTGTTGTGTCGTTATAGGAAAATAATCTACGCCAGGGTGGTTGAAGCAGCAGTAACACGAGAGGCATTATTATTCTCACGCTCGCTGTTTTACATCCAGACGATCTAAAAGTGACATCCACTAGATGGCACATCAGAGCCAAAACATCCCAATCCATCAGATTTCCAAGTCGAACTGTAAAATGTTTAGCGGTTTTATTCGCAGCAATTTTAAACACACTGACAAGCCCTGTCTCAATTTAAAACTTTCCGCTGTCATCATGATTATTGTCATGAGCTGTGTCTCAAATTGAAAACTCAAATGTATTTACTAATCTGGAAAATTCAGAAGACTGATACGCAAAACAGACCTTTCGGTAGGTTTGAAGGCGACATGAGAGATTTTTAAATTTCAAACAGTAACTGTAATAGGAAACCTGGTTAGTGGTAGTACGCAATAACAGTCTGGAATAGTACATAATTATGCGATTTGAGACAATGCTAGTTTGTTTAGCAGAGGGCCATGGCCAGGGAAATTTGCCCATTTTTTTTTTTTTTTTTGCTTAAGTTGCTGAAACTGTATTGTGTAGTGAAGTCCAGTATGTTTAATACCACTACATTGCACAGTGTTTTTTAGTACTAAGTGGTTAACAATTGTCTAGGAAGACGATGAACACTGAAGTCAGTGTAGCTGATTTTTTGTGGAGGTCACATTCCATAATCAAATATCAGATGCCAACTTCATAATAACAGGATACAGAATCTGAACTTCACCATGCCTCATTGAAATTATGTGTTGCTCTAAAATAAGACCTTTTGTCATTTCTACATGTGCTTCACTCACAGTTCTAAATATCATCTATGGGTTAATTATAGGTCTGCTGTATAAATAAAGAGACTATGCAGTTAGCCAACTAGACTAGGATCAGTCCTGGCCGGTTATAGAGCATTAGCTAGCCTGTTATATGGCACTAGATTCTAGCTCTGACCTTTTTTTTTTATGTCAGTAGAATCATAGCTGCATTGCTGTGGGCAGTGGGATTCTTTCCTGATGAATCTTACAGCCAGTCGTCAGTATCCACCCTTATAGACACTACTGCTTTCTTAGGTCGAAGTTGAAAATGCATTCTGTACAAATGTTTAATTAAAAATGAAATAGAAAAATAAGCCTGTAATTCCACACTGGTGTACAGATGTGAGTGATTCAGTTAGTGCTGACTCCATGTGTGTTTTCTTTCACGTGTGTGTTATAATCTAGAGTACACCAATATACCCTCATTCCATGACTCTTTTCAGCCAAATTGTTTGTTAGGTGTTTTTCATTCAATCGTTTCTCTTCATTAACCCCTTTTTCCTTGTCAGGTTTGCAGTGGATCCAGAGCCTAGCTTAGGAAATGATAGGTGGTATTTTTGTTCCTGACCTTCAAAGGCAAGCATCATGAGTCCTGTCTGCATCCACTACAACCACATATTTTCCACTGCAAAAGCTTAAACACACACATTAGTACTATGCACTATACTATGTGTGTGTATTGTGCCTGTTTAGAACAGATAAATATCAACAACCGCACATGGGATCCATTACTTAGATAACTGGTCTGTTTCTGTGTTTTGTACACACAGCCCTACTGCAAACGTTTGAAGAGTGTGATGGAAAAAGAACAAAGCAGCTCTATGCAAATGAATCATATAATCACAGAAACAAAACAGTGACTGTATGTTCCACAGATTTAAAACATTTGCACCAATATAATTTAGAATGGTTTTCAATTCATTATTAATCTTTTCATTACATCAAAATCTTCGCAACATATTTAATGCATATGTGTTTACGTTTGTATAGTTGTTGAAAAGCTTGTGTTCTTTTTCTAAAGATTAAATGCATGTGTTTGCATGCTGTGCATTGTTATGTAGTTGTATACCCTTAAGGACTGCAATGTTCTCGCCAAGGCAGGATACCTATTTATTTCAAAAAGCTAAAAGAATCAAAACATTTTCTTGATGTGATATGAGTTCTATGTGTTTGCGTGTTCTGTGCAACTGAGAGAGCACACTTGACCTTTACTTCTAATACTAATTTCCTGGAAGGTTACAAAAGAGGTTAACTAACATTCTTCATGGAAAAAAAACCACATATAAAAAATTACCTGGAATGAGAAAATGGAGTGAAATACCAGGAAGCACAAAGCATCATTTCCTGTATTATATTGTAAAAACAGCAAGTAAAACAGCCAGTAAAAACAGTCCTTGCTGAGGGAGCACTGTATTTCCACATTGATAAACTAACTATTAAAGGCAGATAGCAAATCTTGTTTTTTAAAAAATATACTGAACACCATTCTTCCAAAAGATATTCCCTCTTTTGGTGTTTTGATGATGTGGATGATGACGATGAGGATGGTGGAAAGCACTGTCTAAATCTCCCATGGTTGTTCAGTTGAGTTGAGATCTGGAAACTGTGAAGGCCACAGCATACATCATTTTCATACTCAGCAAGCCATTCAGTGACGCGTTGTGCCCTGCAGATGGGGTGTGTCATCCTGGGAAAGACCACATCATTCAGGACAGAAGTTTTCATCTATTTACAGTGACTCTTCTCTCTAAAGAGACAAGTCCCTAGGAAGGGAGACCCTAGGGAGACCCTAGGATTCAAACCATGTCAGCAAAATGCTCCCAAAGCACCGGTTATGTCTATCCACTCATTTATTTGTCACCATCTGTATATGGTGGATGTACCACATAAATGCCTCATTTGAACCCAATGGTACTAGATGGAATCTTTTTTTTTTCTGAGAATTTTCTTTAAAACTTGTACACTATGGTGGGTCTCTACATTGAAACCCCTGCTCAACATTTTACCCTGTATTTCTAGTGTCAGTGATGACACAATTGTCATTTGACTTTTTATTTGTTCATTTATTTTTGTTGTAACAAACTGCAGGGATTTGTGGGCTGGAGTTTTGTATAAAGACAGAGATAATTGACAGTGACTGGGGGAACTGCACATCAATCGCTGGCACACTACCAGCCATCGGAAGGCCTGCGTTCTGTACACACTGGGCCCATCCTATAAACTTGGACATTGCATGATTTGCTGTCTGTTTGGTTCTGGGATTAAGCAAAGACAAGTTGGCTTATTTAGTTCAGCTTTTATCTTGTGTTCTGAATGACTTATAGCCGAGAGTAGCCTGTATTCAATAAACCACACATGCGAGGTGCCAGACTGACGTCTAATAGTTAGACATCACCTGATCATAAACTTAATACGCTCTTACAAAAAAGGATTCCTGAAGGGTTCTTTGGTTGGCTAATGGTTCAAAGGGGTTCAAAGGGGGTCTACTTGAAGCCTACTTGTAGCCTTTTCTAAACTGGAAACTGTTAAAGGGTTCAACATAAAACTTTTAAGGGTTCAGCCAGAGGCACAGAAGGACAAAATAAAGAGCCATTTATGGTGCTAGATTACATTTTTTTGGGTACTGTGACATGTACTTGCTTTCTGTGAGACTATACATGGTAAACTGTCTACATACATTAACTCTGAGGCAGGGGAATATGTGGATTAATGGTGTGGTGTCTTGAAGTGTGAGTGTGCAAGTGTGCATTTTTGTCTTTTAATGTCTTTCACAGAGGCTGAAGGTAAAACCTTCGAAACTTCACAGAATCTCCAGCTGTTTTTTTTTTCCTTCCTGTTCGGACATCAGAACATTGCGAAATCATTTTCACTAACAGGAATAGGTCACATATCAGATGTTCAGAAAGATGAATCATTTTTATCATTGTTTTTTTTTATTTGTGACATCTGGAATAGTAAAACTAGGACTTAAAAGAGCATAAGAGCAGGCTGTCTAGCTAGTGTCTCGTTGTGAAGCTATACAATAGGTAGACGATCTGGTGCCATACAGAATAAACAATATGTAAATACCTGTGAATAGCTTTATATGTATGTCCCTGTTCAAGCTATATGTGATTTTGTGTAATTATGTGTAATTTTGCACAACTCAAGAAATAACACTGGTCATGTAGAAATGAGCAACGCCACAAAAAATAAGCTACACAGTGAAGACATAAACTTTGACCCAATAATAACAGAAATGTATACACTGAGTTTACAAACTGTTACTAAGATCACTAACATACCTAAGCCTACCTTATGTGTGACAGTTTATCTGTCATTGCAAATCTAAAATTGAAACATAAAGAGTGTTAAATTATTAAATTAGTTACAAAAGTCCAAAGCAGATGTGAAAATCATGTTTAAATAATCAGAAATTTTTATTGTACACTATTACTGAGAATAAGTGCTGTTTTGGTTCTTTTTCCAACTCCATAGAGAGCAGTAAACTTGCCATCTCATACATAAACCATCTAAACACACGCACGCACACACACACACACACACACACACCATAAACTAGCACATCTCAGATGCACACATTCTCACATGGTGAGGCTACTGTGTGTGCATGTGTGTATCGAATCATATATTTCCTTTGGGGCCTAATAAAAATATACACTCACCATGTGTTTATGCAATGGCTTGTGAATATGCAACTGGCTGTTTTATTAAAGAGGAACTTAACCAGCTTTTCAAAATTTCTATATAATATACTTGCTGAGTAAAAACTGCATTATTTTAGAGATTACTATGACTCTTTACAAAGACAAGTATTTAAAGCTGAAGAAGCTACCTCCTAATTCTCTGTTCAAAAAGTTACATGAATACCAATCCACATGGCGCTTACTCAATGACTGGATTCAACATGTTAGGAGATTCGACAATGGCAGTACTTTGGTTTCCAGTGATCCAGAAATAGGCTATGTGTCTCTTTTTCAACTCCTTTCTTTTGTCTATAGCATACACTATATAGCCAAAAGTTTGTAGACACCTCACCATCACACCCATATGTCCTTTTTGAACATCCCATTCTGGATTTAGTCCCTTTTCGCTGTTATAATAACCTTCAGTCTTCTAGGAAGGCATTCTACTTTTGGAGCGTGGCTGTGGGGATTTGCCAATTCAGCCACAAAAGCATTAGTGAGGGTAGGCACTGATGTCAGACAAGGAGCCCTGGGGCGAAGTGGGCGATACAGTTTATCTCAAAGGTGTTCAATGGGGTTGAGGTCAGGGCTCTGTGCAGGCCACTTGAGTTCTTCCACTCCAGCCTTGGCAAACCATGTCATCATGGGCCTCGCTTTGGGCACAGGGGCATTGTCATGCTGGAATAGGTTTGGGCCTCTCAGTTCCAGTGAAGAGAAACTGTAATGCATACAAAGACATCCTATACAACTGTGTGTTTCCAACTTTGTGGCAACAGTTTGGGGAAGACCCACATATGGGTGTGATGGTCAGGTGTCCCCTGCTGGGCAAACAATTCACACCTCTCCACAATAACAATGGTACAGAGATAAAACGGACAGCACAACCGCCACAATAAAATTGTAAAATTTAAACCTAGTAGGCTTGGTAAGAAAAAAGAAATACTTATGAAAAACTGCAAATTCTTAAAGCCCTGAGTGTCCACTTTTGAGCCATTAACCACTATTGTGAAGTTCGATATCACAAATAAATTCAATGCTGAACCCCCAAACACATTTTGGCTTCTGGTAAAAAGAGTTAAATTATGCTCAACACACACACACACACAGAGAGAGAGAGAGAGAGAGAACGTTCAGTACTCAAGACCTGAATTTCGCTTATCTATGGACCTAGCCAATAAGGGAGAGACACACAAAGTTACATGGAATTCGTGCATTTTTGTCAAAAGAAAAATGAATGACATTAGCCTTTATGAACCTAGCTGTCACTGTGGTTACTGGGAAATGGATAGAGTCTGTAGCTGAATCTGAAATGACACCCTAGCCCTATAAACTACACAAGGTAGTTGTGTTTATACCATAATTACTCTACCATATGTGAACTAGGAGGTTATTTGACATTTAGATGAAGTAGACACCTGGACACTGAAGCAGTAACATAATGTTTAAAGGCTTCCTTACACATACAATATTTGACATATTATTAATAAAATACCAGAGCTATCAAGAAGGCATACCGCATACAAGAGGACATTACAGCCTTCTTCACTAAATACACTTAGGTTTGCAGATTGAATCCAGGTTAGAGATGTGGTGAAAATAAAGCTGGTTTACAAGAGGAAGGCTGTTAATGTTAACTCACTGTTAATGTCAAGAAGGAATTAAGTAAGGAATAAAACACAACAGTGTGTTCTGTTATAGGAAAATAATCAAATGGTGTGATTTGACCCCAGCACGAAGCAGAGTTACCACCCTGAAGGTAATTATTTTTCTATAACTACATGACTTTTCGTATTTTATTCCACTAATTCCTCAACAATTTGCCAATGACTCCAATTTTTAATTGATTACTGAACGACATCATACCTGTAAGCATTTCCAGCTACATTTAATGTTGCAACTTGTTCGTGAGACAAGTAAATTGCTGTTAACACTTACATTAAAAAAGCTATAAACAGCCATTCCCTCAGTAGCATCTATTTTTTACACAAATTTAACAAGCAGATTATTTGGCTTTGGCCTGGAGTGCCCCCTGTCCTGGACATCTGAATGTTTACACTGCTCTAACACACCAACTTCAACTCAGGAAAGGCTGGTAATTAGCTGATTAGTTGAGTCATGTGTGTTTGGAGCAGGAAAAGCACTAAAATGTGCAGTAAAGTAGGTACACCAGGACCAGGGTTAGGTAACTGTGGCTTAGATTATATGGAGAGTCTGCCATACAAGACTCTGTGAATGAGCTGAACAAGAGCATTAATATAAACCTGATCAGAATTACAGCAGGCACTACTGTAAGAGGGTGGCATGCCACAGAGTGTAGCGGTACATTTCCAATGTCACTGTTTGTGTGGAGTTTCATGTCAGAGTGGGTTTCCTCTAGGTTCCCCGGTGTCCTCCCACCTCCCAAAAAACGCTGGTCTCTCTTGTAATGGCTCCAGTGGAGCCACTGCTATCTTTCTAATGTCAGTTAGCACTTAGTATGTTATTTACATATACAGTACATGGGAGCGACCAGGTCTGAGAATGGCCATCGTTGAACATGTGACTCTCTCATACTGAATTTCCCGCAACCTGAGAAACCACGTGACGCGTCCCCGGAAGCTGATTCGACGTTGTGTCTCTTTGCTGTTCTAGTCTCTGGTCATGTGGTTTGGCGCTCTGAGCTCTTATCGCCCTCTGGTGGTCAATATTAACACGACATCATAGCTTCATATTCACACAGAGTCTATTCACCTCATTTTCCCTCCTGCTATTCCTCACTTTCCCTGCTCGGGAGTTTCTGAGTACATGGAAAATAACGATTACTTTAAAAAAAAACCTTAAAATATTTTAAATCTGAAGATAACCTGAGCTTTTTTGTAATTTTAAAATTAATTCTTAAATTAATTTTTAAATTATTATTATTATATTTTTTTTTTATAAATTAGATGTAGTATGTAAAACCCCCTAAATTCTAAACTATAATAAATAATATGAAACCTATTTTGTGTATCCTATAGCCTTATACCTAAAAATCCAGAAAGCCGTTACTAAATTCTAAATAAGCGAATTATATATACAGATCAAAAGCTCATGAATCGCTCGAAAGGATTCAGGACCCATTTCGGTGTTACACCTAAAGCAAACCCGGATGTCTTTTAGTGCTGCACCAATTCCTTTTCCGCCCTCTTTCGACTCTCATCTGGAGAAAAGATGGTGAGTATTTGGTCGCCTCATCACCAAAAATCGTCTAACATCTGCTCTTGTTCACTTTAATATAGTTATTTCGGTGTGGTTTTCATATTATAATGATATCTAAAGTCTTTTGACTTCGATATTGGGGAGGATTGATTGTAAACACTTAAATTAGATAAGATTTGTTGTAATGGCTAGCTAGCTTACGTTAGCCGTCTCTGCTATGCTAGCGACATGGTCAAGCGGTTTCATTTGGGTTTTACATTTTGAGAAATTATTTTAACGTTATAAAATCCAGTTTTTGTTTAGTTGTGTATGTGTTTGTATATATAACGCCTGGCTATTTTCGCGGACGTTTTTTTTTTTTACAGAAAGTTAGCGAACACTTAGATTTCACTTGTCTGTGTAGAAATATTCGCTAGTTGTTCAGTTAACATTGTGTTAGATAAACTTAATGAATGCTAGGATTCTGCCTCAGAGTATTAGCATGCCTGTTAGAGGGCTATAAAGAGATGTGAAAGACCTCATTTAACTTGGTTGTGTCTGTGATGATCCGCCTGTTAGACTCCAAAGCCATGAATCCTTACCTGAGCTGTTAACTTTTTTTTCCCCCTCTCTAGACGAAGGGAACTTCGTCTTTTGGAAAGCGTCGCAATAAGACGCACACTCTGTGCCGCCGCTGCGGCTCCAAAGCCTATCACCTGCAGAAATCTACATGCGGCAAGTGCGGCTATCCTGCCAAGCGCAAGAGAAAGTGTGAGTACAACACTCTGTTCAGTCCACATCTACGGAAGCCCTAAGAGACCATGCATTAGTATTATTTCTTCTTTCTTGTTTGCTCGTGATCACGACTTAATTCTTGTGATATGGACTTAGTTTTCTTGTAATCTCGACATAAGTTGTCGTCTTGTAATCTGGACAAAAATTAGTGGTTTTCTCGTAATCACGACTAAATTTTCTCGTGATCTCGACTTAACAAAAGTTGTTTTCTCGTGATCACTTAATTTTCTTGTGATCTCAACATAAGTTGTTTTCTTGTCATCTGGACATAAATTAGTGATTTTGTCGTGATCACGGCTTAATTTTCTTGAGATATCCACATAACAGACGTTTTCTTGTGATCACGACTTAATTTTTGTGTACTCGACATGTTTTTGTTCAGGAGGCAGCAAAAGCTTAGCGCAGTCCCGCAGCATCATAGATGAAGAAATTCATTTTTATTTCTAAGCTGAAATAGCTTAACTTCCGCATTAGTGTCAGACACTTGAAGGAGGCTGTCAGGTCTACACTCCTCTCTCTTAATGCGAGGATAAGGTCTATTTCTACAGCGGGCAGTTTTTACATTTGTAAAAAAGTCGATGGTGTAGATGCCAAGGTGCATGCAACAGCAGTCCCTTTCACAAGGTGTGAGGTTTTCTTGTGATAAAATGACGTAGTGAGAAAACAGCTTTTTGTTATGTCATGATCATGAGAAAACAAGCAAGGGAAAAATAATTATAATGCATGGCCTCTTAGTGCTTCCATACATATCAGTTCATCATGGTGTATTTTTTTTATTTTTGAAATGGTGAGTTATCAGTGGAACAGGGCATAAATACGCCTCATTGTAATGCGCTGTAGAATTGTTTCATGCTAATTCAAGAGGAGAGGTATTTGGGAAGGTTGAGTTGCACAAAATTCCTTGCTTACAATACAGTGGTCCAGTTCAGAAGCTTGTTTTTTTCCTCTATGCTGCTTCATTACCACTTTTGACTTGAGCCTTGGACCATGAACAGATGTGATGTCTGTTCTGAACTTGAAGTGGTGAATAGTCATATTTCTCTGTCTAGTCATCTTCACATTGTCAATTTGTTGTCAAAAAGTCATGTAGTCACTTAACTAATCAGACCAGAGCAGGTAAATGAAATAAAATAATAAAAAAGGTCTGCTACAGCAGCTGCCATGGTTCATGTTGAAACACAACGGGTGCTTACTGCCTTGTGTTGATTGGTATTTCTACAGTGTTTTCAGTGCTCAGATACATCCGCTGAAATGCTTTGTAGGGTCCACATCCTAACCACTGTGCACCGATTGTCGACACGTGCTAGACCCATTCATTTTTGGTTCTTTATGGGCAAGATCCTCAGATTTTCTTGTAACTTGCTTTAGTTGGTGTGTTGGAAGTAGATCACCAAATGATGCTGCAAGACTTGCTGCATTACAGTAATATTGACCAGTGTGCTGTTGACACATGATGCTTTACAAGAAGGCAGACCTGCTTAAATCTTTGTGTTTGAACAGAGAATCAACAGAAACACATTTTAAACCTGCAGCTGTTTCCATGAAGTGCAGATTATTATTTAAAAAAAAAAAAATGTATTTGCTGTGTAGTGTAGGTTCATATAAGAACAATGGAATTTGACCTTTAATTTCTGAGTCTTTAAAGTTGTGAATCTGTTCCAACTCACCACTACATCTGCTTGTAGTTTAGGTAAATGTAAATAAACAGAATATGCACTGTTGCATAGTACCTCTGCGGTGTAATCAATCTTGAAAAGAGAAAAGACACTGTCCAGATTTTTTTTTTTTTTTTTTTTTAGATGTATGGTCAGTGTTATCCCTATGATTCCTGGTGCTGGAGACTCCATGATGTGAACATCAGTTTCTTAACTTTGCTTAGCTTACTAAATGTTTACCGATCTGAGGCATTTTAAAGAATGAAAAGTTAGAATGTTCAGATTTTGTGAATCTGCACTGTGTTTTAAATGTGCGCTTGTTTTGTGTCTTTAGATAACTGGAGTGCCAAGGCCAAGAGGCGCAGCACCACCGGAACTGGCCGTATGAGACACATGAAGGTCGTGTTCCGCAGATTCAGGTGAGTCACTTGCACCTAAAGCTGGGAAATTCAGAAGTGTCTACTTTTATTAGGACTAACTGAAGTGTCAGTTTTGGAAGGCTTAACGCATTTAGATCTTGGGAGCAGGGAAAATGCTAAACTGTGAGTTTGGCATTTTTTGACCTACATGCACTTTAGCTCTTCAGTTAATAAAGTTTATTCTTTTGCATGACAGAACAACAAACTCTGCAAAATTGAATTTTCCAGAACCGTGTTTTATTTTGGTGGTAAAATAAAAAGTATATGCTTGGATATAGACCAATAGCTTTGAAAAATGTTTGATATGTAGGGGAAATTAGAACCAAGTGTAAGAAGTGAAGAATTTGGTTCAGTGCTAGAAGTGTTTGTACTTCATTTGTTATGGAGGGCTCACATGGGAGGAAAGTTCAGCTTCAGCCTCACTGGTTGCCTGAAATAATGTTTACAAACAAGTCTTCCATAATTACTTGCTTTTTGCCTGCCTGGTTAATGGCCTGCTTCTGTTGGACTGTGTAGCATTTCTGTGAAAAACATGGCAGTATAGGACAGATTTGAGCTAATGACCATCATGCCATGCTTATCCACTGTAACTATGCTAATCTTGTCTAAAGCTTAACTGATGAATTTGATTAAAGTTGTAATTGAGCGAATGTGATAAATCTGCATGTATATGTTAAACTATGTGGTTTTAACATTTTTATTCATTTTTTTTTCTAGGAATGGATTCCGTGAAGGAACCGTCCCCAAGCCCCGGCGGGCAGCAGTGGCTGCATCCAGCTCCTCATAATTCATGCTCCCAATAAACATGTTGACAACAAACATTATGCTTTGCGGTCTGTTTTTCAAACAATTTGACCCACCCTGAATGACTAGCATATTAATATTTATCATTAACATGGCAGCCATTGTATTTGTATTGGAAGGTGATTGCGTTGACTTTTTTTTTTATTTAAGTTTTTCACTGGCATGTTGATCGAGCTTCACTTTGCTGGCTTCCTACATTACCCATAAATGCTATTTCAATACTTTTTTTTTTTTTTTTTTTCCCCTGATAGTGGTACCAGTGGGATTCAGCTCTCTCTGGCTTAATGAGGCTGATGCTTTTGTTTTAGGAACAGTGAAACCTGAGTTATCCTTTATGTTTGAGATTTTTTTCTGAAATGAATTAACCAACAAATTAACACTAGAATCAGTAAGCATATCATAAATATTTAAATATCAACATATGTAGTGTGTTTCATGGTGGTGTTTTCTAAGTTAGGATAGTTGGTCATGTTAGTTATATGCAATGCTTGCTCAGTATTAACTCGGGATAAAAACACAGGTGCACCAAGAACAGGAAATTAATATTTGAGCATGATTTCTGTTCTGTGGTGACTCCTCTAATCCTCATATAGTTTATACAGGATGCATAATAACATACAGCTGACTTTAAATTTATTAGATACCTAGCATAAATCCGCTGACATGATATGACAAATCAACTAATTAACAGCCATTCCTTAGTTAAAGTGGGTGTTGCTGTAGATATGTGGGACCCTCCTCTAACCTTGTCCATCAAAAAAAAGTGACCACTACTTAACTGACATGGATTAGGCATATTTCAGTAATCATGAAGATTAGTAAAACACTTAAAGGTCCTTGTAGGTCTATTTTTTAGTAGAGAAATTTAGCGTGCACCTTTACATACCCTGTGTGTGTGATAATTGTCCTCTAGCACTTCATCAGTGCACAGTTTGTGACCACGGGACAGTTATTTTTGGATGATAGAGTATTCTCAGCTTGGCAGCGATACTGAGGTGATCAAAAATCATAGCAACACGGCTGTGCCTTAATCACTGCTACACCCACACACACTTAAATGCCATGTCAGTATCACTGCTGTGCTGAGCTCCACCACCACCCAAATAATATCTGGTACCAACAGATGGGCTTCAGTCAGTAATTATATAGTGCCAGAGCCTCCTCACTGCATTGGATCAGCACTTCCCCACGCTCTGGCTGCAGGGTATCTCCACCATGGGAGGGAAGAACCCAATGAACAGAAGTTCTGCAGACCTCAAATGTACATAAATATAAATCTTTTTCTAGTTTTATCTCTCTTTTTTTTTTTTTTAAAGAAAATATGGATTTCATTTTATTTAAGGAATGAAGAGATCTATTTCAACGTGGAACATTCAGAACATCAAATTCTTACTGCTTGGCTGTAGAAGGAATGAACTTAAGACAAAACACAAAAGACATGAACATTATAATCCTCCAGGAAATGTAGTATAGATCCAACACTCACTGTCCCAATCTACTACAAAGAAATGATCATCCCTAGCACTTTACAGTTAAGAGAAGTAGAGATACTGATGGAATTATAATCTGGCGTAAATCAGAACCTTCCAAACACATAATCACCTATTTGTTTTAAAATTAAGGATGATCATTTTAACACTGTGCTGTGTACATTTCTCTTAGTGACTTACGAGTTATAACTACCCCTCAAACATCACACAGCTGAAAGATTTCTGCATTGAGGAGTGGGGGAAACTTTCTTCCAGTCAATGTCAGAAACTGGTAGATGGCTACAAGAAACGTCTCATTGATATATATTATGTATATTATGTATGTATGCATAATTTTTTTTTTTTTTTTTTTTATTACTACCTAATGGCAGAGGCATAAGAAACAGTTAATAATTGAGGGAAAAAAGTATATCATAATTGAAATGCATTTATTCAGACATCAACCCAAAAGATTTTTTTGATCAAAAAAGTTTAGGAGACAATTTAGAGATTTATAGTTTAAAGATTAATAGACATTATGGATTTATATAACCGCACTAATCACAATTATGTGCCAACTAATCACAATTGCATAAGGAATCTCTGTAAGATTTATTGTCACAGATAGAAATGTATGTTCGTGTTGATATCTGTAATTCAGATAAATATATGTGTAATTTAATTTTGGCTAGTGTTAATATAATTTTTACTAGTGAAAATAAATTACAGGAATTTACATCCTTCCATCCATTTTCTGTACCACTTATCCTACACAGGGTTGCGGGGAGCCTGGAGCCTATCCCAGCAGACTTGGGGCACAAGGCAGAAGACACCCTGGATGGGGTGCCAACCCATCACAGAGCACAATCGCGCACACACTCACACACTCTGGACAATTTAGAGATGCCAATGAGCTTACAACACATGTCTTTGGACTGGGGACGGAAACTGGAGTATCCAGAGGAAACCTCTGAAGCACAGGAAGAAAATACACATTCTGGGCACACAGAGCAGAGGCAGGAATCGAACCCCCAACCTCAGAGATGCAAGGCAAACGTTAATTTAAGATTTTTCAGGTTTCTGGAGGCATTTTAGGCTAAATCTTTTTGTCCTATGCCTCAGAAATCAAATTTCTGCTGTATGCAGATGACCTAGTCCTTCTGTCCCCTAGTGCACAGGGGCTACAAAAAAAAATAATAATAAAATTTAAAAAATCCCTGAACCTGCTACAGCAGTAATGTCAGACCTGGGCCCTGACACTCAACCTCAAAATAGCCAAAACTCTCATATTCCAGAAAAGAGCATGAAAAATGACTTTTACTCCCACAGTCAATTAACTGATGTTGAAAGCACTAAGGGCATTCAGTGCAATTAAAGACAGCAAGAACATTTCTGCCAACAATTTGAAGTTGGCACAAACTTCAACCAATGGGAAAAACACCCAGCCAAATGATACACCGTAAATTTTATAAAAGCATTCTTCAAGTACACAGAACCACAACACATAATGGCTACAAAAAGAACCATTAAAAACTAGTTCCAGTTAAGAGGCAGTGACCTGCACACGTACCATTGCAAGCCCTGTGATGCCAAGATCTGAGCACAGTACTGACTATCCTCATTGAGCTGGGTGTCAGTTAGGGGTTTGGATGCAAGTTGCAAGTTTACTGATGGAAATGTCCAAGCAGACAAATGTAAAGGGCAGAGTCAAAATCATGGTTCAGTTGATCAACAGACAGGCTGGAATAAGCAAGACAAAACTGAAAAAAACAGGATCAAGACCAGAATAGAGTGCACTCACTAGTTCTTAGTTTCTACTGAGGTTTGTGGTGTGTGTTTGTAGTGAACAGATGTGTGTGATTAGAAGGAGTGAGAGCAAGATAACAGGTTTGGAAGGATTTTGGGAAATGGAGTGCATGTTTATAGATGGAGCTGAGATGACACTAGTCCTGAACCTCAACACAGCATTAACACACTACACTGCTTTAGGATTTACCTCAGAACAATCAGAGTATGACAACCAACCATCGCAAATATGGCTGTTCAAAAAGAAAACTACATCAGCCACTGTAAATGTAAAATGCACTGTAAAATGCAGTGCTATCTGGACCTAAGGCAACAGGAAACTGTGGCAGATTGCTTGAAGGCACATGACAGAGATCAAATATAGGAGCACAGTGAAAAAGTGCAGATGTAGTGCAGACAGGCTGGCCATCAAAATGAGCTGATATAAGAAATCTTGAGTGCACACAGTGCAACAGTAATGCTGTTCTTAACTGAGTGCCAAAAATATATATAGCCGTAAAATAGCTGTTAATTTATGGGAAATTAACTTTAGAAGATTTTATAATGTTCATCCTCAAAACTGCACTCTCACAAACATTGATTAATGCACAAGGGACAATGAATGCTGCACGCACACACACACGCACGGACACACAAACACAAACACATACATGCTCGCAGAGCCCTGATTGGCTTGACTTTGCACTGATAGTGTTTAATTTTTTAAAAATAAACAATTTGTTTTTGCTCGATTTGGATCATTTGATTTGGATCATTCGATTTGGATCATTTGGGTTTCTTTCTTTTTTCAAATACAAATCAATTCTTTGCAAAACAATTCTTTTCAATAGTTTTGCAGTGTGGTGGCACAGAGGGTAGTGTTGCCAGCTCACATCTCCAGCAGCCCTGGTTCGATCCTGAACTCTGTTTCTGTCTGTATGGATTTTGTTCTCCCTCCGGTTTCCTCCACCTGCTAAAAACATGCCAGTAGGTGGATTTGTGTGAATGTGTGTGTACATGGTGCCCTGCGATGGACTGGCATCCCTCCAAGATCCCTCTCCACCCTGATCAGGATTTAAAGCAGTTACTAAAATTTTAAACAGCTGCTTAAAATAAATAAATGAATTTCAGTGGTTTTGCAGTACTGAAACTGCTGTAAGGGTCATGTCAATTAGGCATATTGAATTGAATTTTATACCTACAATGTGCACCTGTAGACACAGGCTAAGTGTAACTGACAAAAGGGTGACAGAATAAAGGTACAAACTAAAAATAGAACTATCTAAAACACTGATGAGGTTTTTTTTTATATACAAACGGTCTCAAATTCAGTCCTGAAAGTGTTTACTATCTTTGAATCTAGTAGGGGGGTGTAATGATACACAAAATTCAGTTTTGATACAATAGAGTGGTGCCTCAATATGATACATTTTCGACTAAGCCTGAATTGTAATTATTATTATTACAATAATTGAATATGTGCCTCAAGTTTCCATTTTCAACTGAACATTATAAAGGTACAATAATTTAAAATTAATGACTGTGTTTGTGTGATCCTATTCAGACACTTAGCTGTATATAACACAAGCTGTACAATGAAACATGGCTAGCTTTTACTGGTGTAACTCCAGGTGGTGTGCGTTTTTGAATCCTATGCTCTTCACTACTAAATATGAACTTCCCAAGCATTATGGTGATTTTTTAGCCCAAGTTAGTTCAGCAAGGAAAGGCTGCCTGAATGCAGCACAGAGAAAGAGAGAGAGATGAGGAATTTGTGGAATTCCTGCTGAACGTAGCTGTTGCTGTTTTTCTCGAGCTAATACACTAGTAGGCTAGTGTACTGGATCCTGAAAACAGTGTGCTTCAGGAGAAATGTGCTTTATTTTAAGTCCTGATTGGAGATAAAGAGGCAGTTACTTTTTCAGAGGTGGGAGTGTGGGGCTGATTAAGTTAAAATGTATAATTCACCTTGTGTAATATAAGCAGTATTTTATGGTGAATAGCCTACTTTCTTATGAAGTCTCAAATTCAAATTTTATTGGTCACACACACAACCATACACAGTACGATGTGCAGTGAAATGCTTTTTACGACTGTCCATAACATAAAATAGAATTTACATAAACCAGAATTTACTTGTGTACAGGTAGAAAAGGAAAAATATAATATAATATAATATAATATAATAAGGGATATAAAAGATAGGTGGCAGCAACAGCATGGCTATAATAGGAATAAAGTGCAGACGTGCAGTTGTTTGTGCAATATAATGCTGTTTCAAGTCTGTTGAATGTATTGTTTGATACACCGGTCATTCATAACATTAAAACCACTGGCATGTGAAGTGAATAACATTTATTATCTTGTTACAGTGGCACCTGCCAAGGGGAGGGATATATTAGGCAACAAGTGAACAGTCAGTTCTCGAACTTTGACAAGGACCAAATTGTGATGGCTAGACGACTGGGTCAGAGCATCTCCAAAACGGCAGGTCTTGTGGGGTGTTCCCAGTATGCAGTGGTTAGTACCTACCAAAAGTGGTCCAAAGAAGGACTGGTGAACTGGTGATAGAGTCATATATGCCCAAGGCTCACTGATGCGCATGGGGAGTGAAGGCCAGCCAGCCTGGTCTGATCCCACAGAAGAGCTACTGTAGCACAAATTGCTGAAAAAGTTCATGCTGGCTATGATATAAAGGTGTCAGAACACACAGTACATCGCAGGTTGCTGCATATGGGGCTGCATAGCTGCAGACAAGTCAGAGTGAACATGCACCCCTGTCCACCACCAAAAGCACCTACAAAGGGCACTTACCTGGGGAAGACATGGCACCAGGATGCACTATGGGAAGAAGGCAAGCCAGCAGAGGAAGTGTGATGCTCCGGGCAATGTTCTGCTGGGAAACCTTGGTTCCTGGCAGGAATGGTTTGAGGAACATGACAAAGAGTTCAAGGTGTTGACTTGGCTTCCAAACTCTCCAGATCTCAATCCAATTGAGCATCTGTGGGATGTGCTGGGCAAACAAGTCCCATCCATGGAGGCCCCACCTCGCAACCTAAAGATCTGCTGCTAATGACTTGTTGCCAGATATCACAGCACGCCTTCAGAGGTCTTGTGGAGTCCATGCCTCGATGGGTCAGAGTTGTTTTGGACCTACACAATATTAGGCAGGTGGTTTTAATGTTATGGCTGATCAGTGTATATTGAATCATCAGCCTCAAATTGAACAAAAAGATGTGATAGACTGTATTGTTACACACCTACAATCTAGCCAATAAGGTTCTTCGTTAATCAGCTGATAGGATGGATCAGATGGGTTAAATGGGGTAAAGCACTGCAGTGGTCCTGCAGGTGGAGCACTAGTATAAATGTTAACACAGCTAGTATAAATGTTTTTTTTTTTTTTTTGAAAACGTTATCTAATGTATGTTCTGTTAGTAACTGATTTAAGGACAAAAGTGCACATGGCACATGCACTGTGTGTTGGCTAACGTTTGAGACTAGCATTAAAGGTGTACATGACATCACAGTAGTGTTAAAGGTGTACATGACATCACACTAGCATTAAAGGTGTACATGACATCACAGTAGTGTTAAAGGTGTACATGACATCACACTAGCCTTAAAGGTGTACATGACATCACACTAGCCTTAAAGGTGTACATGACATCATACTAGCCTTAAAGGTGTGCATGACATCACACTAGCGTGAAAGGTGTACATGACATCACACTAGCGTTAAAGGTGTACATGACATCACACTAGCGTGAAAGGTGTACATGACATCACACTAGCCTTAAAGGTGTACATGACATCACACCAGCGTTAAAGGTGTACATGACATCACACTAGCGTGAAAGGTGTACATGACATCACACTAGCGTGAAAGGTGTACATGACATCACACTAGCCTTAAAGGTGTACATGACATCACACTAGCGTGAAAGGTGTACATGACATCACACCAGCGTTAAAGGTGTACATGACATCACACTAGCGTTAAAGGTGTACATGACATCACACTAGCGTTACATGCAGTCACGAGTTCCAGGCATGGACACTGTCTCTGTAAAGACCTTCATTTGTCCCGAGATCTTGCAGCACATGCACTGTTTTAATTTTTGACTCCAAGTGAAGGCGAGAACACTGCTGAACATGGGCGACACGTTTGCGGGTTCGCGCCCTGTATATTCTCTACCTCTGAGTTTTCCTCCCAGAGGTCCGATATGGGAGCGTCTATTCCAGTCACGCGCGTGCGCCGAACCTGGGAAACAGGCGCGCGCATGATGCTGACGGCGTATCGGCCGTCTTTCTGCACAGACACAGATCACCAGAAATTATTTATAGATTCCCTTGTTGACTTTGGAAACCGAAGCCTCGAAACAAATCGCCACAGAGGCAAAAAAAAAGAGAGCGTAATCTGTGCAAGGACTGAGTCTAGAACAATGCGCTCGAGAGCTGGATGAACGCGCCTCTCCGTTATTCTCCGTTATTACTACCGCGCGGAAGGATGGGATACTCGGACCCGACGGCCGGGCGCGATTTGCTGGGGAACAGATCCCTGTGTTTCATTTTCATCTGCGCTTTCGGCGTGGTCACACTGCTGCAGCAAATCCTCTACGGCAAGAACTATATCCGGAGGTAAAAAAAAAAATATTAAAAGGCTTTGTATTGCATCACAGTTATGATGGCAGTGAGTATTACAGTGCATGCGCTATAACATGTGATTAGATCTGCAGCAAAGCGGAACAGGTCGTTCATGTCAGACATGGGTTTGCTGTGATATCGCGGAAACAACAGCACGCAGCTGACCGTTATGTTTTAACGGTCGCACGGTTTCCTTCATTGTTCATACGGTTTTCTGTTTGGAGGGAAAAAAACAACCTGATTTCGAGGCGTGAGCTCCATAAACACCACCTCCCCAAATGCCATACACAGTCTCCACTGGCCGACTGTCTATGCCGCGCGACGCTTTGGGTCCTTCTGTTTTATTTTCCCTTAATTGGTTTTTAGTTCTTTATTTTATTTTCTCTCTCCCTTCAACCTTAATCATACATCTTTACATGAAACTGCATTGTGAAATCTTTATGACAGACATCTGAGAGCAATTACATAAAAAAAAAAAGATCTATGATGTCAGTGTACAGAAACAGACAGGAAAGGACTGTGGTGTAGCCTGAATTCTGCATCATGGCAGAGCTTCATGAAACAGATTGTGAGTTTTTTTTTAAATTAGATCTCTCAATTTTGGAAGGTTTCTACAAGGACAGAATGGTACTAAGCTTCCTGGTCCAAGAGAACTGTTGATCTCCTTGACTGAGGCAGCACATCATCGCCAGTGTGTCTTTGTGTGTCAGTGCAAAATGGCGCCTCTCAGACGGAGGGCCCCCTGTGCATTATGGTCTCTGCGAGCCTGCAGATGTCCATATGTTACATTTAAAGCCACTCCCACTCCCACTCCCACCTTACCCTACTGCCTCATGCACACAGTGCATTCATGACATCAGGTGTATGTCGCCCCTGATAGCATGAATCCTGTCCGAATCTTCTCTGTCTGCACTCGGCCTGCGGAGAAAGAGGAGTGTGTAGGTGCATAAGACAAACACTGAGGTCCAACCTAATGTCATGCAAAAAATTTAGAGTAATTTTATGGAACTAGACTGCTTCCACTGGAATTCATAAAAAAATTAAATGGTAAGAAATGCCTAAAGTACTGTCCCCACCTAAAATCTTAACTATTTCATTGTTTCATATGAATTGCTCCATTTTGGTCACTTGAATCCTATCACAGACCTACACACTCTTCACTAGGTTGTATGTGCTCTAGGCCTCTTTAGTTCTCAGACTGACCAAAAAAAGGGTGTTTGGGAACACTTCACACTCTAAAACAGTCAGGTGACTGTACCTATGAGTGTGTGTGCTTGTTCTTGAGATGTCTGTGGGGAGAAATCATTCCCTGTGTGTGAGAGACATTTCTCACTTCAGTGTTCAGATGTAACTGATGTGGTTTTGGGTTGTTTTTGGCAGCAGGGAGAGTCTGTCACCATTTACACTGTTGAAACACTTTAAATGCTTGGTAATAAATGTTAGCTCAGGGGTTAAAACATTGGCCTACTGATCAGCAGGTTGTAAATTCAAATCCCAGCACTGCCAAGCTGCCACTGCTGGGCCCTTGAGCAAGTCCCTTAACCCTCAACTGCTCAGTTGTATAAAAAATGCAAAAGGACCCTGAGTTTTTCAATCAAACAAAAGAGTGTCATGGGAAGAGTGGCACACATTCATTTTCCAAAAATCTATTTTTATCACTCTGCTGCAACAATGGGAGTAATTGATGCAATTAGTGTTGCACCAGCAACATCCTTATCCAGTCATCAGGATCTTCACTCGAGGTTTTAGTGATGAGTGAAATGCCTGTGAGAGCATTAGCTGGCCAGATTAGTGTTGATGTTTGTCTGTCAGTACTAACACGCCATTCCCGGGGATCTGGAAAAGTGTATTTCCTCCTGAGCGACCCTTTCTTCCCACAGCTCTTACCATTAGCTGCTGAGGTAGAGCTGCATTTCCTGCCCAGTATAAGCGATCAAGACTGCTTTACCTTTGAGCTCTCCATTAATTCACACACGGGGAAAAAGTCACCTTGAGTGGCCATGTTGCACAAATAAACTCTTCAGATGCTAGTAATGAATTTGTTGTTCTTTCTTCTTGACACATTAGTGCTGATGTGTATTTTTCCACAGTAAAATGCAAAATGGCAAAAAATGTAATACTGGAAGGTGTTAAATACATTTAATAAAAATTTAATGCAGTAATCCATGTTTAAAGAGAAAAACCTTTTCCATGTGATGTTACAGATCTATTAATCACTACATCAACAATCAATAACTACTGTTAAAAATACTACAATTAGCTAGGACAGTAGCTACAATTAAGTGCAGTACAGTGTAAAGCAATTTGCATTTCCTTGTAAATTATTCCTAAGGGCAGTATCCTGGAGAATTTTTAGAAGTAGGCCTTAATCCAGGCCTTAATTCCATTGGCTTTCTGAAACACAATTTAATTCCAGACTGTATAGTCCTGAATTAAATTAAACTAGACAAAATTTAAACCATCTGTTCTAGTGAGGATTAGTGAGATTCTGCTGGCCTAAGGTTGTTTCTAAAATCTGAATCCAGATAAGCATAAATTCATCTGCAACTGGAGGTTCAAATTCAGCTGAAACAGGGGCAGAAAAAGACAGTGGACCAAAAACTAAGCAAAAATGCTATTAAGCAAATAATTTCAAGGCACCGCATAATTAACTCTAAACAGTACACATCAACTGCAGAAGCCTGTACATCTGTTTGTGATGAATCTACTACCAGCGAGCAAACAGCTCAAAGAACAACATAAGAACCTTTGTCATTTTTCCTCAAGCTTTAATGAAAGTACAGGATTGACGTTGACATTACTCAATGCAGGCTTCTTTGTGAACGTATAGATGAATCTAAAAAAAAAAAGACTTGTTCCCAAAGGGAAACATTTAGAGCTGGCATGAGACTTGCAAATAAAGTCATCAAGCTGTTATTTGACTGCCTGACAAGAATGATGGAGAGCCAACAACCTTTGCAGTACACAGCAGATGATGAGCATCTACATCAGGAGTATTCAACTAAAACTGGGTCCAGTTACATAAAATTCCTTGCTTGCAAAGGTCCATATAAGCAACTAACATGAATGAATGGTGACATGAAGAGTTACCTTTTAATGCTTAACCATTAGCGATTAGTTCATGGCTGTAAATAAGACAATTTGATGTTTTTATGCTTTGTTTCATAGTGGTACTTCATGTTACCACTTGTGACTAGTGCCTTAGAATTTGACGCAGGGAGAATAAACACATAGTTCTTTGTCCACATGTCTTTCGGTTTGGCCTTCAGAAATTCTTTGCTGGGTCTGCTTCTGGACCACAGTTCACCAGTTGACAGCCCCTGATCTAGACACATCTGGTTCATATTAAGGACACCTGCACTGGGTATATTAATATACTTCTTTGTTTAAAATGCAGTTTTCCAAAGGCACCTATATTGCATCTTCTGAACATGCAGAGATTGGTTTTGGAAATCACAAGTCTGACTGTGTTTGAAACCTGTAATTCTGGAGTGCATAAACCTTGGAAATGAATGGAATATTAGTCCTTGAAATTCCTGTACATACTAATCTGGACATTTGATGGAAATAAGGCATCTTTACAGCCTGGCATATTTATAGAAGGCCAGGCTTATTTTTTGAATGTACTTTATAGGTAGCTTGGGAGCATCAGGTAACCAGATGCAATTGTATCTTATTTTACAAATTGCATTGCAGACTGTCTACATGACTGTACATACTGCTGGTTCACTGACTCCACATTTATCTCCAGTTTTTGAAGGCGCCATGTACAACATTATTTTATGAGCACTTGCAGACAAGGTGGTATAGGTTTTTTCTTTGGGTCACAGATAAAAGCTCCAAAAGTAAATTGATCTTCACTGCATTTACTTTATGCATTCAAAAGCTAACTCAAAAACTAACATCATCTAAATCTTTTAAAGGCTCACTAATGTAAGAGTATCTGTCTGGGTTGTGGTGTTGGTTGGTCTACATTGATTTAGTCCAGATGTACCTCTCATTTGACAAACAACAATAAACTTAAGTTAAACCTGGCTCATCAGAGGTTTAATCTAAACTCGAATTTACTCCAAGAGTAACATTAATTTTTGGCTTGGGAGATCATTTAAATCTAGATTATGCTAAATCTAAAACTATTTCTGTTCCTCAGATAGACTGAGAAAGTGATTTAGAGTTAGTCCAGTTTCAAAGGCCCTCTCTCTCTGGGAAACTGGGCCCAAATATATTTATATATTTGAATTAGAAACACAAGCGACCTACATCACTAAACTAAAGACATGCTGAAACATGCATATATACATATAGTCCAGGCATTTAAAACTTAAAGTGAGCTAATTCTAAAAGTCCTGATTTAAAAACTGTAAAGACAGTAAAGGCACTCTTAATATTTGTCTGTTCCAGAATGAAAGGAATAAAGGTAGTATGAAAACTGGAGGTGGAAAAGCACAAGGAGCACTTAAACAATTGAAATGAGGAATTGAGAAGCCTAGGAACTATGAAACATGACCTAGAATTGCAAGACTGTAAAAGTCCATTATGTGGTCATTACTGTGCACTTTTCCAGGGGTCTTCGTTCTTAAACACGAAGGATCAGTGTGGTTGTACGTTTTCATTTTCAGCTAATAGTAATTTGAAGACCAAAATCATCCGATAAACAAGCGGAATCAGGTTTCTCTCTTATTTGGTTGGAATATAAACCTGAAGCCCTTTTGCGGATAAGATTGAAGACCTCTGTCCTACTCCATGAGAAGGCTACCTCCACAATGAAAAGAAAAAGAAATCTGAAAAGTCCCCCTTTGTAGGGTTTCAATAACAGCCAAAGCCAGCAATTCTTTGGTAAACGAATAAGTAGCTCAAATCATTTAATTACCATAATTTGTAATTTGTTTAATATGTAATGTTTGCTAACTAGTTAGAATGTTGTCAGTGTAATGTTAGACAGAAGGAGGAGAAATTAAGCTGTTTTAAAAATAAAAACAAAACACGAGCTTGTATTGTTTTACTAAATACTAAATGCATTGTTATACTTATACTAAATGCAATGTTAATATGGTTCATACTTGAACCTGACCAGCACTAGATAAACTTAATTTCACTGGTTTCTACCACTTATTTCCATTTTGAGTGAAAACACAGCAAAGTGTCAATCAATCTGTCCTTTCAGTACTGACTACAGTATTTAGAAGGATCTTTTGAAGCAATAATATGTAAACATTTGAATTTGGAATAATCCCATGATAGTGCTGAGTTTATGTTTCAAAATTGAGTGCGGTTTCCTTTGCCTTACATATATCTTCATTTGACACCATAATTTCATTTCAGGTGTCCTACTTTCCCTCACACATGCCAATAACTAATTCTACATTTAGATAAAAGAATTAATTTACGTCAATTTATTCTGAGGCAGTGAAGTTCCAGGTTCTTGCCAGAGTGTCAGATGTATTGGCTGAACACTGTTAAACAGTGAAATGTCAAGATTAATGTTTTCTTTGTGTGCCAGTCGTTTTATTGCCAATGTACTAATTATAAAAATACCCCTAAATTGTTTGAGATCATGCCAATAATTTGTTATTTCAGACCTTTGGTTATTTGACCAAATACCTTTTTTTTTCTGATACAGTTCTTGCACATACATTTTTCTCAGTGTGACATAACTATTACAATGGTTAACTGATGTTTATTGTCAGTTAATTTGATAGTTAATAGATGATTCACTGATGAAGGTATTGACATTTGCTGAGATTTATTTTCCACAATTCACACTCACATGAGAGGTACCAGGAGGAAAAAAATCTTAAAAACTGGTGTCATTGCTGGTTAACACACTGATCAGTTCGTCGGTTCACTTGTGATCTCCTCACATGTAACTAGATGCAATTTTAAATGTGTTTCACTCTTGAAATGCACCTTTAAACATTAAATGCACTGCCTCGTTCTTTCACTAGCACGCAACAGTTTACCCGCCTCAAAGGAGAGGAGGTGGGCAACTGGAGCGGCCTCGTTAGTTACCCTGATGATGGAGGGATGAAGCAACCTGCCAGAATTGGGAGGAAAAGGTACAATGCAGCACTGAAACCACCCAACCCACAGAGAGAGAGAACGTGTGAAAGTGAACGAACACGAATGCTGCTCCATGCATGTTTTGGACTTAATTAACATTAACACTACAAAGGCAATTAACAGATTTTGCTAACGCCACAGCCAATCAGAGGCCGGGGACCAATTTTGTTCCATTTGTGTGAATTTAATGAGGGATGGTCCAGGTAAAGGTGGAGGCAGCAGGATGAAAGAGAGGGAGGGAGAGAGGGAGAGGGAAGTGAAACAAAGAAGACAGAAGGGTGATAATAGATTTAACTCTCCTGTTCTATTCACTATGTAGCAAAAGAGGTGATTCATTAATTTAGGTAATCTATTCTGAATTTATTTTAAAACATCCAATATATTTTTTAGCTCCACTTAACTAAACAGTAATATTGGAAATAGAAAACACAAAACACAAAAACTGTGTAGTTTTTTTTCACTCCCTCAGGGCAGTTGGGAGCATAAATAGGATTTTTTTTTCACTTTTTTTTTTTACTCTCAGGTCAGAATGAACTAAACAACAATCTCCATAAAATAATAATAATAATTTTTTTCATACCCATTACTCTCAGGTCAGAATGAATGGAACATGATCTCTCTAATGCAACTGCCATTTTCCATTAAAGATAAAAAGCTGAGCAAATTCATCAAGTTCTATATTTGAAAATCTTTAATATTTTCACTTAAATGCTATTTAAAAGTAAAACTAAATTAAAATGGGCCATTCTGACCTGAAACGAACACAAGGGTTAAATCCGCTTGCTAAATAATGACGCTAACTCCCACCTGTCTGCATGTTGACAGATGCGTCCGTCAGAATTTTCAGCACTCAGAGAACTCCGTAGTTATCGCGCCCTGCCTAGCTGATATTAAGAAGAAAAAAAAAGAAAAGAGAAGGTAGGCCATTGATGATGATGGCATCTACGATCAGTTTCTCTCTTTCTTGCCAAACGTCCTCCCCCCTTCCCTCCTCCACCTCTTTGGGAATGATGTCTGTCCCCTGTCCATCTGGTCTGAGAGGGTGCATTTGTTCATCGCCCCTCCACTCCGTGGTCTGCTTGTGCATGCTGTCTGAACCCCCCTCTTGACCTTTGACTTCTGACTCCATCTCCTGCATCATCCCCACCCTGAAGCTGGGAGTGCTCACTCTGTTCCCCTTGGTGTACTGACTTCCTATTTTTTCTGTCTCCCATAATCCCTTGCTGCTCATCTCCAAACCCGCACCAGCGTGTGGGTCACAAACACAGCGCACCCTCGTGTTGAGTGTGTATGTGTGTGTTATTGTCACTTGTGCCTAAACTCAGTCTTCCCGCATTGCCATCTTGTCTTTGACTGGGCTCGCGCTTTAATTTTTCTTTAGTTCCTTTTTAATCTATACGATGAACAAACATCTGTCATGCATTTGCACAAAGGTTTTAGCTGTACACATCCAGAATGCTCCTGACTATCTAGTGTGCACCTCTCTAGGCTACAGCACAGTCAGATGTTCATAATGTCACTCTAGTCAGAGATGTATGGAACGGTTCTTTTGTATTTTTGTGTGTTTTTGAGTCTGTTTTGCTGCAGCATTGTCCTTTAGTTTGAGTCATTTCTCTTCTGTTGCACTTCGTCCCCTTTTTTCAACTCTACATTAGTGTGTTCAATTTTACATTGCTCTTGTCTGTCATCTGAGATCGACTACCATGTTGGCTCAAATTCAATGGCCAATTTTGGATTGGGCTGCAAATGATAACCTTCCCACAAGGTCCATAAGTGAGTTAATAAATCTAATTGAATATCTGTTGGAACATAAGCAGCTTTGGGATCATTAACAAACTGCTTTAGATGCTAAGGGATAAATCAGTTTCAATTTCTTAAAGCTAACATTATACAAGTAGTTTGATAAATCCACTTCTAGTAGTTTGTTTCCCCTTATAGCCAGAGTTCTGTTAAGTGAATTTTAAGTGCACCATTATATAAAGCTAGTCAAATAAGTCACAGTACTTACAGCTAGCTGCCAGTTTGGCTCCAAAGTGACATAAAGATGGCTGCCATTTTGGCTCTGGACTAAAGCACAGTAAGTTATGTATGGTATTGCTGTAGTCCATTTAAAGGTCATTACTTCTGAAACAGCCAGTATTTAAGCTGGTTTATATACATGAGGTAAAGAGGGAGAGAGAGAAAGGTTTGAGTCATAACAATTGCCCAGTTTACATGCAGTGCTGCTCTGTTTTTCTTTACATTTTTAAATCCTTTTATGTTTTATGTATGTTCTTGTATTTTTGTTTCATAATCAAGGTGGACACACACACATCTTATTGTCTCTGCAGTGTTTCTTTGCTTATTATTGATGTAATGGAACCCCTCTGAACTTTGTCTCTCCTGAACAACCAACCAAAGAATGCAGTTTGTGTGAATGCATGTGTGGGTGTTTGAGGTATGAAACCCAGCAGACAGTAAGACCCCTGACAACATCTGAGTCACACACTCTTTGGGTGTATGTGTGTTTGTATGTGTGTTTGAGACCAGGCTTTAGTGTAGTGTAGCTGCTGTATGACTGTGTGTATCCTGGCAGGTATCTGGAGAGTTCTAATGGACCCCTCCTGTATAACACCACCACCTGCAGAGAACTGCGCCAAGAAATCACAGACATCAAAGTGCTGTCCACGTGAGTCACACACAACTCTGATTCCCAGATATCGGCAGCCTGGGCTCTCCTGAGGGAATCATGTTTCTAGAATGTTTCGATTAGAATGAGAAAGTCAGCGAAGGACGTTTATTCATAGACTTGCTATTTCCGTGCCAGCGTGCTCGCTTATCCTTCTTGCCTTCTCTTGATTCTCTTTTCCCAACATTAAATATATAAAAAGGCCTGATGTGTGCTGATGTATAGTAAATTGTTGTTGTGAGTTGAGTTGTCACTCTGTGCGTGTGTGTGTGTGTGTGTGTGTGTGTGTGCATGTGTGTATGTGTATGTATGTTAGGGTGAAGACATCAGAGTTGTTTGAAAGATGGAAAAATCTGCAGGCTTGTTCATGGGAGCAGAACAAAGAAGAGACCAGCAACTTCAAGTATGTACACACATAAACACACTCGTTCATCCTCATAGAAGTGTACATTTGTATCGTATGATTCCAGTTTTGCTTGAGTCTAAACCCACCCTCCGCTCTGCAATAGGATGTCTCTGTCACGGTGCTGTAATGCTCCCTCCTTCTTGTTTACAACGCAGAGGAACACACCATCCAGCACAAAACTGCGCTACGAAGTTGACACCAGTGGCATCTTGCACATCAGCCCCGAGATATTTAAAATGTTTCCGGAGGTTGGTGTATGCTTTCTCTCTCTCTTTCTTACACACACACGCACACACATATACACACACACATGCACACGCACACACACACACACACACACACACACACACACACACACACAGAGAGAGAGAGAGAGAGAGAGAGACAGACAGACAGACAGACAGACAGAGACTAAAAAACAGACAGACAGAAGAAAAACTAGCAGCTGTTGCCTAGCATCTACTTCATCTACCCACACCTAACAGCAATCTGGCAACTGTTACCTAGCAACAGTTCCACACTGGGATAATATCATGACAACGACTTTGCAGAAAAGTTGCATCTGCCTATTTTTTCTCTCTTCTCCTTGTAGGACATGCCTTACTCTAAATCACAGTTCAAGAAGTGTGCTGTGATTGGAAATGGAGGAATAATTAAAAACAGCAAATGTGGGAAAGAGATTGACTCTGCTGACTTTGTCTTCCGGTAAGACATTTTTTTCTCCTCTGTATCAGTCAGTGTCTTTGTTTACACTGCCTCTTTGTATGGTGTCTGCAGTCAAAATGTCTCTATGCATTCAGTATCCCTCTTTATGACCAGTGTCTTGCTATAGCTGTCAGATTGTCTTTGATTATTAATTAATGTCTCACAGAATGTATGGTGTGTCTCTTTTTCAGCTAGAGCCACTCTCTTTATAGTCAGTCTCTGGCTTTATCAGTCATATTGTGCTGGTAAACCATACATATCTGGAAACAGTGTTTAAAAGACTTGGCACTGTAATAACATTACTCCCACTGGCTTTCCCGCTAAACCCAACCTCTATTTCCTTTAGTCCTTTTAATATCTGGAGGAGTAACATCTGGAGCTTTCTTGAGCAATTTAAGTCTACAAAATGAATGTTTTTTTACTTTGCTATGCTAAACATAAAAACATAAAGCTAACACATTGCACAATACCTTTTGGCCATTCTACACACACACACGCACACACACACATAATATACACCGATCAGCTATAACATTAAAACTACCTGCCTAATATAGTGTAGGTCCCCAAACATGCCACCAAAACAGCTTTGACCAGTGGAGGAATGGACTCCACAAGACCTGTGAAGGTGTGCTGTGGTATCTGGCACCAAAATTTTAGCAGCAGATCCCTTAAGTCCTGTAAGTTGCAAGGTGGGGCTTCCATGGATCAGACTTTTTTGTCCAGCACATCCCACAGACCCTCGATCGGCTTGAGATCTGAGGAATTTGGAGGCCAAAGCAACACCTTGAACTCTTTGTCATGTTCCTCAAACCATTCCTGAACAATATTTGCAGCGCAGCAGGGCACATTATCCTGCTGAAAGAGGCCACTGCCATTAAGGAATACCATTGCCTTGAAGGGGTATACTTGGTCTGCAACAGTGTTTAGGTAGGTGGTACGTGTCAAAGTAACATCCACAGAGCATCACACTGCCTCTGCCAGCTTGCCATCTTCCCATAGTACATCCTGGTGCCACCTCTTCCCCAGGTAAGAGCACCCAGCCATCCACATGATGCAAAAGAACACGTGATGCTCTGATTGTAGGCGCTTGTGCCGGTAGACAGGGGTCAACATGGACACTCTGACAGGTCTGCTACACAGCCCCATATGCAGCAAGCTGCAATGTACTGTATGTGCTGACACCTTTCTATCATAGCCAGCATGAACTTTTTCAGCAATTTGTACAGTAGCTCTTCTGTGGGATCGGACCAGACAGGCTAGCCTTCACTCCTCATGCGCATCAGTGAGCCTTGGGCGCCCATGACCCTGTCGCCGGTTCACCGGTTGTCCTTCCTTGGACCACTTTTGGTAGGTACTAACCACTGCATGCCATGAACACCTCACAAGACCTGCCATTTTGGAGCTGCTCTGACCCAGTCGTCTAGCCATCACTATTTGGCCCTTGTCAAAGTCGCTTCGTTCCTTACACCTGATCCTTTTTCCTGCTTTCAACACGTCAACTTCGAGACTGTTCACTTGCTAATATATCCCATCTCCTGCCATTGTAACCAGATAATCAATGTTATTTACTTCACCTCTCAGTGGTTTTAATGTTATGTGCTGGTCCTAGTGCAGGTCCCAAGCCCAAATAAAATGGGAGGTTTGTGTCAGGAAGGGCATTTGACGTAAAACCTGTGCCAAATGAAACATGCTGTGGTGACCCCTAACGGGAGCAGCAGGCTATGTTTACATGCCAAGATTTTCACCAATATAAAATAATTTATTCCGATTGCAGATTCCTAATGAAACATTTATGTGAATGCTAAACAGTAAAAACAGACAGTCTTCATTTATGTGCACATTTACATGTAATCTGATCCAAAGTTATGCGTGTCCATGGAGTGTGGTTTATTGTCAGCGTTACCATAACAACATGGAGCTTGCGAGTCTTGTCAGTTTTTTAGTGATGCTGCTTATATTGTTAACAAGCTTTAAATTGTTTGCCATCTCAGCAAAATGTCACCCAAGTTTTACTTTTAAAATGAAAGAATTTGTGACTACAGTAAAATGGCTCAGCGATTATATTTGTCAAACATTCAGGAGAGCTATGGTTGTTGAAAATCAAAAAATGCATATATTAACTATCAGTATAATGCTTTTATTCATTTTTTAATGTTACCAACATTAAAGGCAATTGTTTGGGAATAACACAAGAAAGAAGTTCTGCAATCCAAAGGTGTATACATGATTTTGTTTTTTTAAATTCTGATTGAGTTGTCAGTTGGATTACTAGCAGATTATTAGGCTGCATATAAACATAGCCAAATAAGCGATTAACTTCTTGCCATGCTCTATAGTATTTATATAAATGCTGTTCAGGCCAAGTTGACCTTGATTTTGAATAAAGATTGCAAAAGGAAAAAAATCTAAGTGACTTAGAAAGGTTCATTATTGGGACACGGATGGGAAGAGTTTCAGTCACTGAAGACTGAAGTGGCTAGTGTTTCAATAGGAACAGGGACAGTGACATCTGACATCAGTTAATAGGGTCAGAAATTCAGTGGACATCGGACAATGGACATTCTGTGACAGTGATATTTGTGCATTAATATGACTTGTATGGAGAACAGAAGAGCAAGTGTTTTTCAAGTAACTGAAAATATCAGTGCAGCATGTGTTCAGACTGTCAGAAAGAACAGGCCATCTTCAAATACATAGAGAGGGATATTATAGTAAAATCTTGAATTGAAATGAATTATTAAAAGTGATTATACATTTGAGAATATAGTGGTGGAAAACCACAGACACTGGTCTACATAGATGTGGGGGAAAAAAGATAATATCAGATGAGTCATCCTTCACCATGTTCTCAAGTGCATGTGTGATGTACAGCAAAAGAGCGGTACAGCCCTGAACACCTGATCCCTACAGTGAGGAGATCTGATCGCTCTGTTATGCAGTGGGAGGCATTTTGCTGGTGTGGTTTGGGAAGAAGGAAGAGGCATTGCAGATCAATCCAGAATTATTATGACCTTTATCCTATGATGAAACATTTCTATCCTGATGGGAGTGGTCTCTTCTACACTGAAAAAATGATTCAGTGGTTCAGCAAATTTGACAAAAACAAATGTTTTTTTTTTTTTACACAAAAAAGCAAATTATTAAAATTACTTAAATGCTTTAAATTCTGTACTAAATGAATTCATGTAAATATGTGTCTAAAACCCAAAATGTATATTTTACTTAATTTACTAGGTTAAATTTAATATTATTTTGCAAGTGCACACAAAACTAGAAAAAAGAAGTAATGTTTACTTGAACTGATTGCATACTGAAGTGTGGATGTGGTTTTTAAACTTGATTTGCATATGCGGTCACGATACTTTAAACTGACATGGATGGGTTGTTTTCAATATTTCTTGTTTTGTGTTGGCTTTAAGGCCTAAAGCTATAGTATTATGAAATGTTTTGAAAGATCAAGTGTTTTGGGAACATTTTCTTGGTTCACCCTCTGTGTTTCCTTGGTCTCTTGTAAACTTTACTTAAAATGTTTTAGTTATATTTACTAAGATTTTATGTATGGAAGTTGTTACCACACTTTTCTTAAGTAAACTTCACTCCATTACTATTTTCAGTGCAGGGGTCAGTGAATGGTTTCATGAGTATCAGTGTGATCTTAATCATATGCAGTGAATATTTGTGTCATTGCAACCACATCACTCTTTTAGAGTCTTGTGGTCATTTATCTCACTTTTAGATACTTATTAGCTAACAAGCGTTTCTCATTTGTTAGAGTGAACAAGAGAGAATAGTATGGAATGAGAAATGTGCAACTACATTTTAAAATGCACAGATTAGAATTTTCTGCCTTCATTTGTATTTTTTAAATTTTTTAAGTTTCTGTTGAATTACGTGAAATAGAAATTTAATTCCAAGGCTTGAATTTGTTTGCAAGATTTCAAATTAAATTTTAATAACAAGAATAATCAAGTGTAGAAATTTAAAGAAAAATTTTGGTCACACAATCAATTTCAAATTCAGATTGAAGTTTTTAACACGCTGTATCTGGGGACGCTCAGATTTGATTGCCATCATTCAAATCAATGATGTAATATTTTGAAAATATTCATATGAATTTGCAGAAATTTGAAATAGATTGTGCCACCAATTGATTTTTCCATAGCTGATGTCGTGGCAAAGCAGAATAAGAAAATGAGTTACAAAAAAAGGGGGTTCTGGATGCCAAAAATCTATAGACTTTATTGAATCAGACAACAAAGCTGAGATGGTCT
Organism: Pangasianodon hypophthalmus; assembly: GCF_027358585.1. Classification (NCBI taxonomy): domain Eukaryota; kingdom Metazoa; phylum Chordata; class Actinopteri; order Siluriformes; family Pangasiidae; genus Pangasianodon; species Pangasianodon hypophthalmus. The sequence continues at coordinate 17,281,336 of NC_069724.1, read as the reverse complement.
GCAGAGCATCTGATTTACATAGTCGTGGCCCATGCTTTTATACAATTCTAAAACGATGATCTCATCGGATGGAGTTTTCTCTTCTTTCATTCAATCACACACCTGCCTCTCGCCCCTATTATTTCAATATCCCCTTATCTTAGTTTTAGCCGTGGCAAGAGTTCAGTCAGTTTATGTTTCAAAAACAACATTAGCCTTCACCTTAAAAACACCACCTACAAGGTCACACCAGTTTGTTCTCACAGAAACATCCTTGTAGGATCATAGGCATAAAGTCACCCTTCTAAATGTACTAGAAATGGTACAGTGTAGTATATAAGTAAAGCTCTGAAAGTTAATACATGAGGTGATTTTTCAATTTTTCACTTTTCAATACTGTTGCATAGATACTGACTGATATAATACTGATTAACAAATGATATTGGTGTAGATAACAGGAAATTCCTCCATACTGATTATAAAAATGAATATGACACCTTGCTCACAAATTCAAGCCATGGAATAAAATTTCAGTTTGATAATTCAACTACAAAACTTCACCTACAAATACAAATAAACAGATTACAGATTTGTACATTTTAAAGTCAAATTGTAGTGCCACATTTCTCATTCCATAGAGAGCTGCATGTATCAGTAAGATGAAAATAACTGGTTCATATGGAACCTAGATAGGCTGTGACGTATTTGTTCTATTTTTAAAAGAGCACAGACAGCAAAGAAGACCTTTAAGCATTTCTCTGAAGTTGTTACTATAATTATAGGTGTTGTCTGCTAAAGGCCCCATCTCAAATGGTGCCCTAAACCCTGTGGGCCTCCTGCATGTCCGTACATATGACACTTTATGCAAGTACTTATGCAAGTCCTCAAGGGTGCGTGACTTAAAATACAGTGATACAGTGTGCAGTTCCACTAGCTTTACAGCATTAGTATTTCCTGTTTTAAATCAAAGCCTGCAGTTTGTAGTAGCGCCTGTTTGACATTGTATTAACATTCTCATTGTACTTACCTCAGGTTTACCTCAGAACAGCTATGAAGCTGCACGTTGTGCAACAGAGGAGATAGCCAACACTCAGCTTCCCATCCCACTTAGCTTCTGTACCCGAGAATAAAAAAAGATGTGATGGAAGCTATAGTTGCCTATGAATTTAAACTGCAATACTTAAAAAAGGTAAAACAACAACGATCAGAATATGTAAAAGTGAAACAAGTATTCACTGTGCTTCAGTAACTGTGGGCAATTCACCCCCCTCCAAACATATCACCCTGTTTCCCCCAACTCTGTGCCTGTGTGTGGTACCGTATGCCTGCTGCCAGTTGGCCAGTGTTTACAAGTGCAGCTTTTTCAGTTGTGGCCCCAGCTTTGACCACTGCCTTCATAAGACATTGGATAGGCTCCGAAATTGAAAAGATTTCACACGATGTTCCCACTCACCCTTAAACCAAATGTTCTCACCAGTGTATCATTCCTTTATGGTCCCCCGAGACTATTCTCTACAGTGTGTCTCTTGTTACTAGTTGGAGTGCATTGTATAACGTTTCTCAAGAAGAATGTGTGTTGTGAAAAACACACATATAGATATATAAAAGATGTCAATTGTTATAATGTGAGAAGAGACAACAATTAATTGAGATGACAATACAGTATGTATACAGCACTACATGTGTAAATATCAGAACAACCCCTGATGATTCACACATTGGGCCTGTTTTATGAGAGTGAGTTAAACAATCCACTGGTCATGACAAAAAACAAAAGACCAAAAAAATGGCCAAAAGTTCATGGACACCTGAACATAGCACTCATGTGTTCCTTTTGAATATCCCATTCCGTGTGCTGTTATAAAAACCTCCGCTCTTCTGGGAAAGCTTTCCACTAGATTTTGGAGCATGGCTCAGGCACTGATGTGGGGTGAGACGGCTCATACAGATTTAAAAACCATAAAAATAAAACACACAAATTCTAACATACTGTACAAAGATAAATGTTCTTTTATTATTTTTAATGGAGTTGCAGTTAAATAATGCTGCGAGCAGGGGGCGCTACAGCACTCTCAGTATCACACTTCCCACACCAAAGCAACCTTCGCCTGTGCTGTTAAGTGTTTCTAACCAGACTTAATGGAGTTGCAGTTAAATAATGCTGCAAGCAGGGGGCGCTACAGCACTCTCGGTATCACACTTCCCACACCGAAGCAACCTTCGCCTGTGCTGTTAAGTGTTTCTAACCAGACTTGGTGTATTTGAGGCATTGTTTCTCTATGAGCCTGAGTATATCTCCTGATGGGTCTGAGCTTGTCTATGAGCTAAAAGGTCTTTCATTATGGTTTACATTTCATTTGACCTTTTCAGAGTGTCTGTCTTCAGCAGTGTCCCTCTTCATTATGTTTTTTTTTTTTTATTATTGACCAAGATCTTTGATTGTCACTAATATCGAATGAATGGTCAGTGTCTTTCAGGGTCATTGTCTCCCTTTACAAGTCACAGTGTATTTCATTATAATGAGTGTCTATTATCACTGTCTGTCAAAGTGTCTGCCTTTTCCAATAAATAAACTGCCCTCGATCCTGACTAGCATAGAACATTTCCCTTGGAGCTACCACTTATTTCTCTTTTTCTCTCTCTTTCTCTCATCTCAGATGTAATATTCCTCCTATTTCTGAGAAGTATGCAGCAGATGTGGGAACTAAGACTGATCTGGTGACCATCAACCCAAGCATCATCACAGAGAGGTGAGCAGGGTGATGGGAGCCTCATAGGCACTGGAAGAGCATCAACAGCGCGTATGGGCGTGTGTGTGGGGGGAGGTTGAACTATATATTTGTCTATATTGATTTGGACCAAGTATTTGTTCACAACCAGTGAAAAAAAAAAAACAAAACAAAAAAAAAAACAGCACTGTATTGTTGATTTTTTTTATATTCACAACTCTGCAGTCTTAAATGCAAGGGCTGCTTCCTGAAACATTCCAATTCATATTTAACAAATCCATAACTAGCAGTTATCATAGAATATCAGACTTAATTGCTGAGCAGTGACTTGACTCATAATTGTTATTTTTTTTAAGTACAGAACAGTGGAAAGATCATGCAATACTTGTGCAATCAAATTTTGAGGATAATTAACATTTGAATGTATTTGAAAATAATTAATTCTCCAGTTATTAAAAAAGCCAACTATGCACAATATATATACTGATTTTATGTAAAACTTGGAGAATCTCTAATTAATGCACGCTTAAAGCCTTTAACAGAAGAACAGATGTGTTGCTTTGCAAAAAAATATGTACACAAATGAACTTGCTCATTTATACTGCCTCTCTCTCTTTCTCTCTCACTCACAAACCAATTCACACAAAAAAACTATATACACAAACAGGTTCCAGAAACTGGAGAAGTGGCGGCGGCCTTTCTATGATGTCTTGGCAAGCTACGAGAATGCATCTGTGGTGCTGCCTGCATTTTATAATGCACGCAATACTGATGTGTCCTTTCGTGTCAAGTATGCACTGGATGACTTTGGTGGCACCGCGGCACACAATGTTTTCTTCTTCCACCCACAGTACCTCCTCAGTGCACAACGCTTCTGGGCGGTGCAGGGCGTCCGTGCCAAACGCTTAAGCAGTGGCCTTATGCTGGCCACAGCGGCACTTGAACTGTGCCAGGAGGTACACCTCTATGGCTTCTGGGGATTCCCCATGAACCCAGCAGGCATATTCGTTACGCACCACTACTACGACAACGTCAAACCGCGCCCGGGCTTCCACGCCATGCCGCAAGAGATCTTCAGCTTCCTGCGCATGCACGCACGTGGAATCCTGCACGTGCATACGGGGGTGTGCAGGTGATGGCATTCACCACCGAAGCTGCTGTTTGTCAGCCTTTTTTTTTCAAGCGAGGCGCTTCCAGTTGAAAGCCAGTGGTGTGAAACTCAAAATGAGCTTCTAAGTGTGTTTGCATGTGAAAGACAATATTCTTGAGATGTACTAATGTGGTTTCCACTGAGATGACTTCTGATTGGGTTGAGTGAATTCAAGCCAGGGGTCGGATTTAGTGTCTGAAACACATTAGTGCTGTGTTTATGGGCAACCATTTTGTTTCCCGCTATGTTTTTGATATAGAGAACATATAATTTTGTCTGTGCCGTCGCTACATGGTGCCTGTTTTGTGCGCGGTATTTTGTGTAGTTGTTTTTTGTGAAACATCAAAACGGTAGTTTTATTCTGTGAAAGGGCCACGAAACCTCAATAAGCCTACACTTCTCTCATGCACACCATAGAACTATTTATCACTTAAATATAAATTACTTATTATTGTCAGAAACAAACTATTGATAATAATATTGTAAGCGCTTCTTTTTTCATAAGATATTGTTGCAACTCTAAAGACTGGTTGTAATAAAGTTCATGGTCTCAAACACAGCAAACATATTTGCATGGAGACAGGACAAAACTTTTCTTATTTAAACAAAACAAGCCAAAAAAAAAAAAAACAGTCTAAACAGCACTGCATTCAAAGTGGCATTGAAAATAATGGGTATGTACACAGAGGTAAAAGAGTGCTGAAGTGAAGGCTCTTTCAGAATGTTTGGAGTGGATACACATATATAAATATATTTATATATGGGAATAATATCACTACTGTATAATTTATTGACAGATGTCTGCAAATGTATCAGCACTCAGTAATTTCACTTTACAGCTGTTGGCTTAAATAGTTTGAGTATTTCTTAACATTTAATTAAAACTGTTATGCAGAATTTATGAAGCCTTTACAGTGTTAATTTTTATGACCCTTTCTCAATTATGGAGGATTTATCATATGAGACAGTTTTGACTCTGTTACAAGACTGTTTGGACCACCGTAAGCCTCACAGTGAACTGAGGTTTTCAGAAACAGATATTTCTACCAGATTAATGATTTGTATACACAGAACAAGTGTTTTGTCTGTATTCTTTTGAGGTTGCCTATACATGAGAACAGTGGGGACTCTTAGGAAAAAAAGACATTTTTAAAGAAAAAGCAGGCAACAGAAGACAAAGTGTGGTGTGCCACACAAGTGTTGAATTGAAATATCATATCGGAGATGAGCTTTTCCAAAACTAGACACAGACATGACTAATCAACTAAAAAAATAAATAAGCCTATAAATCACAACCATTCTAAGTCTTTTAGGGAAAAATTCAACTTTGGGTTGAATTGAAGGTTTTTTTGTGCCTGTCTGTCTTTCTCTTTTGTTCTTGGTGCCTTTATGTGTCATGCCATATTCCCTCCTTGGTGCCACCATACTGAATGGCATTCTTTTGGTTAATCTTGTACATTTTGAAATCTTTCAAACATATTTTATTCACATCATTAAGAACTGGCACTGTTTGACAAATGTTTAATGAGTTTCTGTGTGTGGGATGGGCTTACTTGTAAACTGTCCATCTTATGTTTACCTTTTCCGGAAGGTATGAACCATTTTGGAGAGAGCCAGCAACATTCTGTGTGTTTCTGCACACTCACCATTAGAAAATATGTACACTGTGATGCAGAACAAATATAATTGATTCATTATGCTCACATAGAGGTGGTGTCAGTTTCCACTGAAATGGTGAATAATTGATCACATTCTGAGGTTGATCAGTGTTAATCTGACTAACATTGTCTGATTTCTCCATGGAAGTCCCTTTCCAGTGCCAGACACAAACACAAAATCTTATTAAGCATGTTCTACATATCATTATCCCCATAGTAGAATCACAACTCGCACTTTTGAGGAATTAAATAAAATGACAAAAGGGACATCTGTGACATATGAAGAAAGCTTTCGAACATGGTTTTAATGTACTATGTGCAATATGCACTGTCTTTATCAAATGTGTAAATAAATTCATTTGGAATTACTGATTCTGTTCTCTGTCTCCATTCATCCGTCCACCCATCCATCTATCCATCCATCTATCCATCCAACCAACCAATCAACCCAGTGCATTATTAGCACTCTGTGTTTTTGAGCCCAAATCTACTGTATGTCCTAGTGTTTTTGCCAAATATGATTTTTTTCCGATGACTGTTGTCAGTACCTTGGACAGCTCTAATTTCTCTAAGTTATATTTGACAACATAACTATTAACAACAGTGACAAGGTTTCATCCACCCACTTGGAAATATAAAAACACTGGCTAAAGTATAAAGCGGTGTTGTCACTAGTTCGTCTATTTCAATGATGATACTAAACATGATACTTCAGGAGCACTTCACCAGAACGTGCCCACTGAAAGATTAGAAGGTCAGATGTCAGCGTTTTATTTGGTCATCTGACCTCTGAATTGTCAGCATATCATGCTCCTTAAGAAAATATGAATTATTTAACACACTATGCAGGTGTGTATAGCCTATCATGTAGCCTATACAGTGATGTTCAGGGGCGGATTAGATGAAACACCCACACACACATACAGCTTGCTCCTCTTGATCCAATACTGAAAGTTCATTAAGTAAATCCCAAGTTTATAAAATTATATATTGTTATAATATTTAAGTTACTGAGGATATTGTTTTATAATGCATGCTTATGCACTTATTCTGACTTTCAGTGCTGTAAATCAGTACAGGCCAGACTGACTGACTCACTCATACATAATACAGATTCAAACATTTCCCTTATATTTAACTGAGTAAAAAATTTGGTGTATGTGAGTCTGTCTTGGCTATCTCTGCATACTCTTGACTCTGTCTAGCCTATCTGTGTGTGGGTCATAAATATCTGGATACCTTCATGCACCATAGAATGTGCGTCACAAGTGCAGAAGCTCTGGAGGCTGGAGCAATAGAATTGTGTCAGAATTAGGCATCATATTAGGCAGTAGGAGTACACATGTAGGAAAAAGCTCTGCCCCCCTGCTATAGTCTTCAGTATTCTAGGTACTGATAAAGAGTTGTTCCCAACTCCACACATTTCATGTCCATATTGACCCTTAATGAGCATAAAATAGACACAAACACTACTCTCAGTATTCAGAAATATTAGTCTAATTGAATATTAAAGTCTCAAACAATTTGCTGTCACAATGCAGGTACAGACACAAGTGCACAAGTGGCCAATGCTTTATGAAGAAAAGGAAACAAAACAGAAATGTAATCCAAGGCAATGTCGAAATTCAGACAAGGGTCAGGCAATAAACAAACAACGTGAACTGGGCAAGCAAGAGCAAGACGAGGAAACCAGAAATGAGATCAAAATCAGAAAGACAATAAATAACATCTTGGTATAGACTGGTACAGAAACGTATGTGGTCTGTATTAAGGAGAATGTGAATGTGAGAGAGTCTGTGGTGGATGGGTGTTGTAGTCCTCGGCGGCCACGTTTGTAGACCGCACTGTCATCTGACAATTATAGTTAGCCGCCGAATCTGGCATACACATGACAGAACCCTCCCTCCGAAGTGCTACCTCTGGGAGCGAGCTTTCTTCTAGGCCTCCCCCTAGACGGTGGACCTGGGCGATTATGGTGGCATGCATGGAATTCCTGACAAAGTAGGGGATCGAGCACATCATGGGCTGGGACTCAGCACCTTTCCTCAGGTCCATAGCCCTCCCATTCTCTAAGGTTCTGCAGAATTCCTGACAAAGTAGGGGATCGAGCACATCATGGGCTGGGACTCAGCACCTTTCCTCAGGTCCATAGCCCTCCCATTCTCTAAGGTTCTGCAGCTTACCCTCTTGGTGCCACGAGTCTAGGATTTCCTTGATGGTGTAAGCTGGCTCACCTTCGATGTCCAGGGGTACTGGAGGGGTGAAGGGGGAATGCCTTCTGCGAGTGGACCTGGAGTGACCAGTTTAAAGCAGAAGGCATGAAAGGAACGGGCTAGGTGGCTGTAGCGTGGTAGGTCCAGCTTGTATGTGATGTCATTTATGCGTTGGAGAACTTTGAATGGGCCAAAATAGTGATGTGTCAGCTTTCTGCATTCTTCAGGGTCCCATAGGTCTCTGGTGGATTGCCATACCCGATCACCTGGTTCGTAGTTGGGTGTCTCTCCATGCCGACTCTCTGCAAATTTCTTGATGACTTGGGCTGCATGATTCAATTCAATTCAATTCATTTTTATTTGTATAGCGCTTTTTACAAAGGTCATTGTCTCAAAGCAGCTTTACACAAACAAAAGTAAAGTGAAGTGTGTGTGTGTGCCGTCTCTGATGAGCAAGCAGGGCGACGGTGGCAAGGAAAAACTCCCTGAGATGGTGATAGGAAGAAACCTTGAGAGGAACCAGGCTCAACAGAGAACCCATCCTCATATGGGTTTACACTGTAGTGTGCGTGTGTGTGAGCACAATGTGTGTTGGTGTAGTCCATGGAAAACAGCTGAAGCGTTTTCGTGGCAGTATGAAGTATTGCCAGTGGACAGGTCCAGAGTGAAGGGGGGGAGGTCTGGATCACCGGCAGCTCAGGAGTGTAGCTCGGCAGAAGGAGAAGGAAAGTGGTTAGGTACACTCACAGTCACTGTGTGGAGATAAAACTCAACATCCACGAGTCCCCCAGATCTACTCCTTTGATAAAAACACTAGTCGCTAAATGCTAGGTTAAATAAATAAGTCTTCAACCTCGACTTAAACACTGAGACCGTGTCTGCTTCACGTACATTAACTGGGAGACTATTCCATAATTTTGGGGCTTGGTAAGAGAAAGCTCTGCCCCCTGCCGTGGTTTTGGCAACGCGTGGTACTGATAGACAGCCTGCATCCTTAGAGCGAAGTAGGCGCGGCGGAACGTAAGGTACTAACATATCGCTTAAATACTGCGGAGCGAGACCGTTTAATGCTTTATAGGTTAGGAGTAATATTTTAAAATCGATGCGGAATCTTACTGGGAGCCAGTGTAATGTAGATAAGACTGGCGTGATATGCTCATACTTCCTAGTCCTAGTCAGGACCCTCGCTGCTGCGTTCTGAACTATCTGAAGCTTATTTATGCATCTAGATGAGCATCCAGATAGTAAAGCATTACAGTAATCTAATCTGGACGTGATAAATGCATGGACTAGTGTTTCAGCATCACTTAGCGAAAGTATATTTCTAATCTTAGCAATATTTCTGAGGTGGAAAAATGCTAACCTGCTTACATTATCTACATGCGCCTCAAATGAGAGATTAGAGTCTATAATCACACCGAGATCTTTTACTGTTAGACTACTTGAAACAGAGAGACCATCTAAAGTAACAGTGTGATCTCTAAACTTACTTCTAGCGGCTTGTGGTCCCAGTACCAGAACCTCTGTTTTTTCTGGGTTTAGCAGGAGAAAGTTGCTTAGCATCCAGTCTCTTATGTCTATCGCACATGCCTCAACTTTCTTTAACTGGCTATTCTCATCTGGCCTAGCTGAGACGTATAACTGTGTGTCATCAGCATAACAATGGAAGCTAATATTATGTTTACGGATTATGTTACCTAAAGGGAGCATGTATAACGTGAAAAGCAGTGGGCCTAAGACTGAACCCTGCGGAACGCCATATTCTACTCGATAACGTGCTGAGTGGTCACCGTTTAAATCTACAAACTGATAGCGATCGGTTAAATAAGATCTAAACCAGTCGAGGGCTGAGCCCTTAATTCCTACGACCTTTTCCAGTCTGTGAAGAAGGATATTATGGTCGATAGTGTCGAACGCTGCGCTAAGGTCGAGTAAAATTAATAAACTAATGCAACCCCGATCAGAGGCTAATAGCAAGTCATTGACTACTTTGACTAATGCTGTCTCTGTGCTGTGGTGGGGCCTGAAACCTGACTGATAAAGTTCATAGATATTATTACTTTGTAGATATGAAATTAGCTGCTGCGCTACTACTTTCTCTAATATTTTAGATAGAAAGGGAAGGTTTGAAATCGGCCTATAGTTAGTTAAGTTGTTAGGGTCAAGGTCTGGTTTCTTCACTAGTGGTTTAATAACAGCTAATTTAAGTGATTTTGGAACGTACCCATTGCTCAGTGAGGAGTTAACTATTTTAAGCAGGGGTTCAGTTACGGTTCCAACTATTTGCTTAAGAAGACGTGTTGGTACCGGATCTAATAGACAGGTTGATGATTTAGCAGAAGAGATGAGCGAGATTAAATCATTCTCTTCAAGAGGAGTAAAACTTTCTAAGCTCTGATCTATGGTTAGTCTATCCTCCCAGTCTATTGTATAATTTGGACTTTGGGCCTGTATCTCCTGCCTAATGTTTTTAATTTTGCTATCAAAGAATTTCATGAAATCATTACTTTTGTATGCTGTTATTGTGGAAATTTCTGTCGATGTCTTATTCCTAGTTAATTCTGCTATGGTGTTAAATAAGAATTTAGGATTACTTTTATTATTTTCTATAAGCGTTGATAAGTAAGTGGACCTAGCTTGCCTTAGAGCTTTTTTATAGGCTAAAATACTGTCTTTCCATGCTATTTTAAATGCTAGGAGTTTGGTCTGGTGCCATTTACGCTCTAGCTTTCGGGCGTTCTGTTTTAGAGAGCGGGTGTGGTCACTATACCACGGAGCGAGTTTCTTATCTTTAATTGTTTTTCTTCTAAGTGGGGCTACATTATCTAAGGTACAGCGGAATGTCGACTCTAAAAATTCTGTCGCCTGTTCGAGTTCTAAAGGGTCTGAAGGTGACCCTATACTAGCGGATAATTCTGGTAGGTGATTAATAAAGCTCTGCGCGGTCGCAGGTGTTATTGTACGGCTAAATCGGTAGCGCGGTTCTGTGTGTACAATGCTACTGTGACGCACACAAAACGAAATCAGACTGTGATCTGATATTGCCTCAGACTGCGGGATTATCACTATATCTGTTATATTAACTCCAAGAGATAATATTAAGTCTAACGTATGACCTGCTTTATGTGTGGATCCTACAACACACTGATTGACTCCCAATGAGTCAAGTATGGATGTAAACGCTATCTTCAGCGGGTTGCCTATATTCTCAAAATGAATGTTAAAGTCTCCAGTAATTATCGCTCGGTCCACAGAAACAACTAGGTTTGATAGGAAATCTGTAAATTCACTAAGAAATTCAGAGTACGGTCCTGGGGGTCTGTAGATAATAACTAACGGAAGGGACTGTGATGACTTATCATTAGCGACTGCACTTATGTTACTATAAAGTGCTTCAAATGAATTAAAGTTTTGTCCTAGTTTCTGTATGATGGTCAGATTATCCTTATGAATAACTGCGACGCCTCCTCCTCTACCGGTTAAACGAGGCTGATGTATGTAGCTATAAGCGGGCGGACTAGCTTCATTTAATGCAACATAATTGTTCTGCCTAATCCATGTTTCTGTTAAACATAACGCGTCATACTCCTGGTCCGTGATCAGTTCATTAACTAAGAGCGTTTTAGACTCAAGAGATCTGATATTTAGCAAACCTAGCTTTAGAGTAGAGGTGCAGGCTGCACTCTCAGTATTATTATCTAATGTAGGTATGTTTATTAAATTGCTAAAACAGACTTTATTCTTTCTTAATTTTAATACAGCACGGGGAACAGACACAGTCTCAATGCTATGTACCCTAGGTGACGACTCTAGGCAGCTAGCAGACGGTTGGGTTAAGCCAATTGTATCAGTCTGGTGAGTTGGACAGTGGCCATTATAATTGCAATCTAAGGTATGGCTTACCAGTCAGATGGTGCGTAGTGTCCTAGAGATGTTGTCCGAGAGGACCGCTGCTCCAGCTCTGCTTGGGTGCAGGCCGTCAGTGTGGTAGAGCCTAGGACGCTCCCAGAAAATATTCCAGTTATCAATAAAGGGTAATTTCTGGTCTTGACACCATGACTGTAACCATTCATTAAAAGCAAATAGCCTACTGAACCTCTCAATTCCTCGCTGGAACGTGGGAAGCGGTCCTGACACGATGATCCTCGTCGTGGGCGATGTGCTGCGTACCTTCTCAATCAGGCTTCTGAAGTCCTTCTTCAGGATCTCCGTCTGCCTCAGCCTGGTGTCGTTCGTGCCAGCATGGAGGACCACAGCTCCGATGTTCTTCCCATTCAGGATCGCGGGTACCTGTGCAGCGACATCGAGAACACGAGCACCAGGAAAACAGCGAGTGCGCACCTTACCTTTAGCCGTGGTAGCACGGACGTGCCGGACGATGGAGTCTCCGATGATCACCGCGTCGCTTTCCGACTCGCGAAGTGGAGCGAAGCGGTTCCTGGTCGAGATCTCGAAAACGGGTGGCGGCGGAGGGGGAGAGGTCCTCGCCCGGGTCCTGGCTCGTGTCTTCCGCTGCTGCTGCATCCAGGCTCCGTGGTACCCCGGTGCCGGAGTGAACGAAACCTGGGCGGGCCGCGACCTTGGTGCACTAGGCCTGGACAGAGAAATACGCGGAGTTGAGGTTTTGGGAGTGTTTGTTTCCCGCCGCGGATTTACCTGGGACAGGTGAGCGTCAGTCCGGGACGATTCCAGCACGGCTTTCCGCTGTCGCAGCTGGGCCTGCTTCACCTGTAGGTCGCGGATCTGTTTCTCCACGGCCTCCAACTCCAGATCCACCGAGTGCAGCTCGGGTGTATCCTCACCTGCACTCAAAGGCAGACACACAACCGACATGGTGTTTTAGAGCAGTAGTGTAACAGAAATAATCGGTGAGAAGCGTAAACAAACTTGTGGTAGCTGTGCTAACGGGCTAGCGATGCTAATGGGCTAACCGGCTAGAAGCGGGTGTTCTAGAACAAAATAAAATAAAACTAGTGTTATAAAAAGCGTTTCGAATGAGAATATTATAATATACTATCAGCTACTATAAATACTATAAAAAGTTTAAGAAATAGGACTCTACGTGATCTACGTGTTGGTGAGCTTGATCTCACACCTGCTCACTCTGCTGGAACCAGCTGTCCACTGTGGGTGAGTCTGTGGGGTTGGTGTTCCATAGAGGTGGCTGATAACCCAGGATGCGCTGGAAAGGTGTGAGCTTGGTTGCTGAATGCCTGAGGGAATTCTGTGTGTACTCTGCCCATGGGAGGAATTGTGCTCAGTCCGCCTGGTTGTCGGCACAGAAGGGGAAGATTGGATATGAAGATTATGGCTGTGTGAGACCATGGTCTTTGGGGTGTAGGTAGCAGGAGGACCTTAATTTTTACCCTCTGTCTGCAAAGGAAACACAGGCCATGGATGAATACATCGAGGAAACCCTCAAACAGGGCTACATATGCCCACTGCAAAACTTTCACTATGTTGTCTTTAAGCCATTTTGTTGGAGGTTTGCTTAGGATCATTGTCCCGCTGGTAGACCTAGTTGCGACCAAGTTTCTGGCTGATGTCTTGAGGTGTTGCTTCAGCATTTCTAGATAATTGTCCTTCCTCGTGATGATTTTCTGAAGTGCACCAGTCCGTTTTTCAGCAAAATACCCACACAACACAATGCTACCGCCTTCATGCTTCACAGTTGGGATGGTGTTCTTCGGATTAAAAGCGTCATCCATTTTCCTCCATACATGGCATTGAACATTAGAATAACTTTTTTTTTTAGAAGAACAAAAGTCTGATGATCACTTCAAACTTCAGGCAAAAAAGGCAAACTTCAGTCTGCCTTTTTTATGCTGGTCTTAGAGTAGGGGCTTCTTCCTTGCGTGACAGCCTTCCAGGCCACGGCAGTGTAGGATTTTCTTAATGGTGAACATACATACTTTGGTACCTGATGCCTCCAGCTCCTTCGCTAGTTCTTTTGTTGTCTTGAGGTTCAGTTGAACCTTCGTTCATCCCTGGGAGTTAATTTGTGCCTCTTTCCTGAACAATGTCTGTGTGGTTCAAAGATTTTTATATTTGCATACAATTGTTTGTACAGTTGTACCTTCAGTTGTTTGGAAATTGCTCCAAAGAGGAACTAGACTTGTGGAGGTCCACAAGTTTTTTGTGAGCCGAGTTGCTTGGATTTTCCCATGGTGTCAAAGGCAAAAAGGCATTGTCTCTAAATGTAGTCCCTTTTACAGCAACAGGTGCAATTCCAATTAACTAATTATGACAATTGGCCAATCAGAAGCCCCTAAAAGCCATTACATCAATTTCTAGAATCTCCCAGACTGGTTTAAGAGACTGTCACCTTGGTGTCTGTAAACTTTTTACCCTACAAAGGCTACAGATTACAGTAAAAGCTACAGTAGACTTTTGTATTTTTGACTGTGTTTGTTATGGTAATAAAAAAGTACCTAAAAGAGATAAATATCCTTACAAAATATTGTGATGCCACCTCTTCGACCAGTTAGCCTAGGATATTTGTATGTACGTAGCTCTATCTGGCAGTGCTAGCTTTATTTAAAGCTATGCACTCATTTAGTCTAATCTAGTCAAAGGTTTCTGTTAAACAGAGTATATTAAATCCCTTATCATTAAATCCCATATCATAATAGTCTCAATTACAAAAAGCATTTTAGATGTAACACATCTAATATTTAGCAGTTAACTTCAGCTCAAAGGTGATGACTGTGCAGTTGGTTTAATGTATGTATCTATAATTAGATTACTAGTACAAACATGAGAATTTCTACATTTTATATGTTTATGTTTTGTTCAGGGAACAGACACATTTTCAATATGGTGGAACCTACGTGGCACATGAAGGCAGATGGTTGGTTTAGATTTTTTGCCTAGCCCCATCTCTGCTTTGCACAGATTAACCAGGGTGTTCTAATACTATGAGATGTGCTACAAGGAATGAGAGCAGCACCTTCCTGAGTGGGATAGATACTGTGCTGCCCTAAAAGACCAGGGTTGATTTCAAATGTTGTCCTATTATCAATAAACTGTCCATACTGTTCAGACCACCACTTCCAACAGTTCAGTGACCACAACCTACTGTAATCACCATGTGGCAGCAGTGGACATCAATGACAAAGGTGTATATCAACTATTGACTCCTACATGGACTCCTACACCGTGGATATAAACCCTCTATATACCCCTGTTAAAACTAAAGTTTTTTTTAGGAATTATAATTAATTTTTAGAAAAAAATGTAAGATAAATCAGATCTTTTTTCCCCACATTTAATATGCTATTGCAAACCGGTCCCTGGAGGTCTAGTGGTTCCCGGCCACGGAACCAACCCCGGCCACTGGGGATGCGTGCAACAGTATGCTCTCTGTGTCAGTCAGAAACCTGGATAAAACTGGGGAGGGTGTGTCAGGAAGGGTATTTGGCAAAAGGTAAAACCTGTGCCAAATCAAATACGTGGACCAGTGATCTGCTGTGGTGACCCCTAATGGGAGCAGCCGAAAGAGGAACAACAACAACAACAATGTAATATAGCAACTAACAAAATTCAAGTGACAAACAAATAGAAATGCTTTAGGGTAAAAAAGAAAAAAACTTACAATAACCTAACTGCACAAGTGTCCACACCCTATTTTAATGGGGCATGTGACTGTGCTCAGAAATAACCAATCACATTCAAACTCATGTTCAGTAGTAATTATCATGCATCTGTCTTCAGTGAAGTTATTCTGATTAACCCAAACTAATGATCAATTGTTTCTGTAGTATTTCTTTTTGGTTCATTAGACTGGTCAAGCCATGGCCCGCAAAGAGCTTATAAAGCTTATACGGATATCATTGTTGAAATGTATCAATCAAGAGAGGGGTACAAAATAATTTCCAAAACGTTAGATGTACCACGGATCACCATGAATGGCATCATCATCAAGTGGAGAAATGGGGCACCACAGTGGCATTACCGAGATGAAAACTTATCAGTGAGGCTGCCAAGAGACCTACAGCAACATAAAAGTTGCTGCAGGAATATCTTGTAATTACTGGTCACTCCCTGCATGTGACACTCCCTGCATGTGACACTCCTCTTGTGTTCTTCACATGTCTGGGCTATGGGGTAGGGTGGCTAGACAGAAGCCCTTTCTCAAAAAAAATCCAAGCCCACGTAAATGCCAAACAATGTTGCAAAATGTGTTATGGTATGATGAGATCAAGGTAGAAATTTTTGGCATAATTCTAAAATATATGTTTGGCACAAAAACAAGACAGCTTATCAGCCAAAGTACACCATAGAGGGAATCATGGATAGCTCCAAATACCAATCTAGTTTGGCACAAAACCTGCAGGCCTCTGTTAAACAGCTGAAGAAGAAAAGTTTTACTTTCCAGCACAACAATTACCCAAACCACATCAACGAAGGAATGGCTTTAGAAGACGTAGATCAAAGTTTTGGAATGACCCAATCAGAGCCCAGATCTAAATCTCAGCAAAAACCTGTGGAATGACTTCAAAAGGGCTGTGCACAGGCAATCACCTCACAATTTGATCGATCTGGATAATTTTTGCTCCATAATGGAATAAAATTTCCAAATCAGTTGGTAGACCCTTTTCCCCAAAAAGACTGAGTGCTGTATTGCAAGCAAAAGCTTTAACAAAATATTAGTAAAGGGGTGTGCACACTTGTGCAACCAGGTGATTGTAGGTTTTTCCCAAAATAAAATTTCCATTTGTTTTTCACTCGAATTTTGTTGGTTGCTATATCACCTTAACGGTGGAAAAATGTCTGACATGATTTATCTTGGTTTCATCACAAAGACCTGCAATTTTAACAGGAGTGTGTAGACTTTTTGCATCCACTGTATTTTATAAAACCTGAACTTGACTTAGATTATCTACTTGTCTGGTCCCCTGGCTCCCTGTATATAACTAATTACAGCTGGTGCTGCTAAAGGCCTAGCTAATTTTACCTGTCAATGAATAGAGTATAAACTGAGCACTTTCAACAGACCTTTTAGTGGGTGCCTCGCTAAGAAGAGCAAACCTGTTTTACATGATTCAATGGAAGAAAGGTAATTATTGCGGATGTCAGCCCTTACAGGCTGGGAAATGGTGTGTTGCCACTGGGTTCAGGGGAGATGTGGTCCCCCAGTACAAGGTTAAAACACTTCAACCAGCTGGAATTGAAGGTGGTCCATTTGGCCCTCAGGTTCTTCTTCTTGTAGTCACTCAGACTACATTGTGCTGATCAGCTATATCAGCCAACAAGGCAGCATAAGCTTGATCAGCTCTTTCCACCTTGCACAAAGTCCAGTGGGCCCATCTGTGACAAGCCTCACTGAGAGCAAATCATCTGCTGGGGCTATACAGTGATGCAGTGTTGAGATGGAAGAGGTACATCCAGGAGAGTGGTATCTGCACCCAGTGCACACACCTGGGAAAGGTTTAGTGAGGTATGGGTAGGAAGTCTTTGCCAGTGCTAAAACTAACTGCTGATTGTTGTTATCCCTGGCAGAGCCAGACAGCTTTCTGGAACAGGATGCTCTGGGCCACAGGTGGCCACTCCAAATATTATATGCCTTTTCCCACCTACAACTATTTTTTCCCCACCCTGTACAGAATTCAGCTACAAGGCCACAGAATTCTGCTTCTGGCCCCAGGATGACTGGTAAGACCTTGGTTTGTACAATAATGCTCACTAGTGGTTGGAAGTGAATTGACCAGGCTGCAACTTGAAACTAATTGATAATGTACATGATACAAACTGTCCATGAATGGAACCATTATTTGCTGCAGAGAAGAACAAGAGAGGGCTCATGAGCTATGAGGAGGATGAATGTCCATGTGAAAGATAAGAAACCTGTAGTCCAGGTGCAAGATAAGTAAACAACCTGAGGCCAACTTGTTAACCTAGAGGAAAAGCCTTGTAACCTTGAATTAATCTGATCATCACACCCACTGTTCATTTGCCATGATAGCAAGACATAGGGGCTCCCTTGTCTAAACAGAGGCAGACCCACTGGGTGATGAACATCATCACCTTGGTCTGTAGACATCCTAGATGCCCAGTCTCTTCTATGACATGCCACTCTACAAAGAATTGTCTTGTTCACATTATTTAAAGGTGTGCCACTTCAGATGTGTCATCATAGACCGTCTTCATGTTCTACAAGGTTAACATCATGGCTCAGAGTGGTGTGAGTGGGGCTATCATTTCAGGGTATTCCTAAGATGGGTCCCTCATCACATCATTGGCACACATCTTTCAGGTGTTTCTCATCACTTCTGGAGGTTAGGAGGGGTGAAGTAGAATGCTAGTTACATACAGTATGTAACTGTGGTTCCATGAACATTGGATAACCACCAGGGAAGGTGCCTGTTTGATTGTGGTATGTATTGCAAAAAATCACTATGTAACTGTAGATGTAATGTAAAAATGTAATGTAACATGCAGGAGATATTATGTTTATGTTTAGGTAAACAAACCACTTTTTTCAGGCATTTCTCAGAGGTGCTCTGGCGTGTCTCTTGTAGAAAATTCCATAAGTTTGTAGAGCTGGTTGGACACTTCACAATTCTGACTCACAACTCACAAAGTTGTTGGAAATAATAATAATAATAATAATGATAATAATAATAATAATAATTATTATTATTATTATTATTATTATAATAAAATTTTAAGGGCAAATCTATGTTTAGTGTCTCTAAACCTAAATGTGTATATAATGCTTATGTGTTTTACTCTTAAACATGAAGCTCAATATTAAATTACAGAGAATAAGTGTGGAAAGACATAAGATGTTGTAAGGATGTATGGAAAGAGGAAACATAATCAGAGAGTTAAACAGTTGGCAGCATGACTATGTGATTATATGCACATGTGTATCATGTCCAGGTGTATATCTCATTGCTAATCTTCTTCAAATATCTTCAGGTAGTTCATCCTTAGGAGTATGTTATTTGTTTCCTTGAATTTTCATGAGTTTTATTATTTTTTTTTTTTTGTTTATTTACATTAATTTAATTGCTTTGATAGGACTGGAAGTATGTATTCTTAACATTGTGTTTCTGTGTGTGTGTGTGTGTGTGTGTGTGTGTACTTGAGTAAAGCTATCCATGCCTAATGAATAATGAAAGTTTTGAAGCCCATCCCCTCTCCTCCCCTTACACACTGTCTCTCTCTCTCTCTCTCTCTCTCTCTCTCTCTTTCTGTCTGTCTGTCTGTCTTTCTCTCTCTCTCTCCTTGTGCCTCTCAATTTTCACTAGCTCACCCCCAAGTTGTAACACGTTCATGTAGAAATATCAGGTGTTTTTGGCTGCCATTATGAACAGGATAAGCATAAACACAGAATGAACAGGAAAAACTGATGCAGAAAACCAGGCACACTCTGATGATATTCAATTCTTTTTTTTTGCTCTCTACATCAGCCATACAAAGCTGATATCTATTTTAATTCTTTTAATATATACATGTAATGAAAATACATACTTTACTGCGTGTCAGATTTGGACAAGAGAAAAAAATGTCCTCCATGAAGACAAAACAGAATAATGTCACATGTAATGTATGAATATGGATATGATAGAGGAGTGTCTTAAAGGTATAGCAAATAATTTGATGGCTACAATGTCATGTGACCTATTCCCCATCCAGTAATTATTCAGGAGCTCCACACTACACTGCAAGACCTGTAACAAGCGCCGCACTGAGGACCAGTTCCAGCTGCACCTTTGCACCTGGGGTCAGGCAGCGTCACCCAACACCACCGAAACAGACGAGGAAACACTCTTCATGCTGCTAGATGAATAAAAGATGCCGGCAAGAGTGAAAAAAAGCCCCGAAACTGAAGAAAGGGATGACGGAACAGAGGAGAAGAAGCCAAAGGTGAAAGGAAAGAGTGGGACCTCTGCCAGCCAAGATGCACCAGACAGTGAGAAGAGAAGGAAAAGACCCAAGAGCACAGCAGACAAGGGGGAGGAGAAGGGTGAGAAAGTGCAGAAAAAGAAGGGAGGGACAGATGAGAAGGTAAAGAAGAAAAAGAAAAAGAAAGGAGAGGAAGACGTGAAGGAGGATGCTGAGGCAATAGATGGAGAAGAGGATGGTGATGAGCAGAACAACAATGAACCAGTCAAAAAGGAAAAGCAGAAAAAAGAGAAATCTTCAGCAGTGGAAGATGGTGAGGAGGTGAAAAAAGAGAAAGAGAAAAAGAAGAAGAAGAAGAAGAAAGAGGCAGAAAGTGAGGTGGCAGCAGGAGCTGAAGAAGAAGAGGACATGGAAAAGAAGAGTAAAGACGGAAAAAAGAAGAAGAAGTCTGTAGAGGAGGCTGAGGATGATGAGGAGGTCCAGGAGGAAGAGACAGAAGAGGAAGAGGAGAACAAAAACAAGAAGAAAAAGGATAAAAAGAAGAAGAAGGGTTCAGAGAGTGATGATGAAAAGAAAGGGAAGAAAGGGAAGAAAAAGAACAAGCAGCTAGACTACTCTGAGCTCTACCAGCAGGAGATTCTGAATTATCACACTGAGGACTCAGATGGGTATGAAGATGAATACTATAAGAAAAAAGGTATAAACACATTTTTTTTCTTTCTTTATCTTTCTCTGCAAACATGCAAACAGAATTCTATTAATACATGGTATCACCTGGGATGTTTTTCAGGTATAACTCATCTGAATATATATAAAGCAAAGACAAAGGAAATGGAAATTCATAATGGAATTTGAACAAAGTATTAACATTTTTGTGTTGGTGTCATATTTCCAAGTATATCTAATTTTCTGTAGACTTCTGAAACCTTCATTTTCCTGGAAGACCTCCCTATTTGTCATTTTATCAAGCTCATTTTCATAGGCTAGCAACTAGAGGGCTATCCCGATAAATCATGGATCCCATAAGCTATATTTGATTAGCATCTAATTTTATTGCTGTGCCATTATTAACATAATAATGAGAAGAAACTTCAGATAAGACGACTTGTAATTAACTTTTATACACTATATAACCAAAAGCTTGTAGATATCTGACCATCACACCCATATGTGCTTGTTGAACAATCCATTCTGATAACTTCCACTCTTCTGGGAAGGCTTTCTACTAGATTTTGGAGCTTTGGCTTTGGGGATTTGCTTATTCAGCTACAAGAGCATTAATCAGGTCAGGTACTGATGTAGAATGAGAAAGCTTGGGGCACAGTCATCATTCCAATTCGTCCCAAAGGTGTTCAGTGGAGTTGAGGTCAGGGATCTGTGCAGGCCACTTGAGTTCTTCCACTCCAACCAAGTTTTGTGCACAGGGGCATTGCCATGTTGGAACAGGTTCGGACCCCTTAGTTCCAGTGAAATTGTAATGTTACAGCATACAAAGACATTCTATACAATTGTCTGCTTCCAACTTTGTGACATTAGTTTTGGGAAGGCCCACATAGGGTTGTGATGGTCAGGTGACCACGGACTTTATCCACAAACCACCTCTGACAGCTAGTGCCCAGGAGCCTGCTCTGATTGGCAAACTCTAATATTTCCTTATTTGCCAGTCATGGCAGAGGCACGGTGGCACAGGGAGAAGTTGGCAAGTGGCCAGCATTGGATTTGAACAGACTGCCACCTCTCTATGGGCTGAAACACAATGCTCTAATCGGTCTATTCATGCAGCCTCCTTATGTTCATACATTTCTAGGAGGAAATTGGTCAGGCGTGGCAATTAAGGACACCTTCAAGGAGACAATGAGTAAAGAAACAGAGGCTTGGTTATGAAACCATTTTATTTTGCCATTTGGAGAATGAGTGTTTCAAATACAAGCTGGTTGGTCATTTTATAGTGACCATCATTTCTATTAGGTTTGCTACATACTTATCATATGGCATGCAAAACAATTCAAATTTTTCTGTCTCAATTTTTCTCTCTCACCTCAATTCAAGAGTCAAATTATACCAAACTGCTGTTTATTGCTGACCCAACATATTTTCTAACTGAACCAGCAAAACTGAACCAGTCCAGTCTTAGACATTCTTAGACTTAGACTGGACAGAATGAAACTCAGACTCTCAGACTCAAACAGATTTCCTGCTCAACTCTCAAATCAACGATTCTTTCTTTTTTTTTCTTTTCCATTTATCCACACTTCTGGTTATTTCTGTCCATTTAACGTCTCTTTCAGAGCTTTCCAAGTACAATCTGTGTAGAACTGGAGTATTAGTATATTCTGGAGTGAAATGTGATCTTGTGAGAATATTGGGAGTAGACAAATGATCCCCTGAGGAACAAAGAATAAGATTAATAATTTGTAGGTTTTCTGGCTGAGATTGTAGAGAAGTCTTTGTAAAGTAACTGATGTTGTATGGACTAGTCTGCATGGCTCAAATTGCTTTACACAGAATAATATTAGTCTCTATTGCTAATAGTGGCTAAGATGATGGCTGGAATTATACAATGAAATGAGACAACTTTAATTTAATCGTTTAAATGGTTCATCAGATCTGGTTGCTTCAGGGAGTTTCATTTCTCGTCTGAGATCAACTCTTTGTCCGTATAAAAAGTGTTTTAGTTTTAGGCCTCAAAGACCTGATTCTAAACACTTTTACTTGGCAAAGCCACAGGGGTTTCCATGAAGGAGAGCCATAACACAAAGCTGACTCTTGGTGAATCTTTTTTTTTTCTGCCTGGCTGCCTATGTTAAGTCATGGCCTTTTACTTTCACCTAATTTGCCGTTACAGATTAACACTGAAGGAATAGAGGGATTGTGTTCTTGCTCCATTCTGGATTACATCCAGCAGTGCAAACACTGGTCAGGGTAACTGTATTTCAACATCACTTTTCAATGTGATGCTGAAATCAACATAGAACTTGAATGGACAGTTTATGTTGACATGGGTTTAGTTGTATACTGTATGTGGAATTTCTAGGACAGTAAATGCTGAAATTATTGAGGAATTATTAAAAAGTAAGAAAACAATACACAGGTCATATTTTAATATCTTGGGCACTTTGAGCAGAAATATTTAGATAAAGTATTTAAAGTGTTATTTAAATAATACCAATCAAAGATGTCAATGCTGTATTGCAGCTAATATATGTGACTTCTAGTAGAAAGGTGGTTATCAGTCACGTTTGGAGCAATCAGCTTTCCATCCCATTTAAAAGCACTTCTTACTGGGGCAGAGAAACAATGGATAATACCGAGTAGTTATAGCAGGTCAGATAAGGAAAAATGAAGAGCTGACAGTGTTCATTATCATTTGGGGTTGGAAAAACATTCAGTATTTAGTCAAACTAAATTGACTTTCTCTCTTTATGGTTTTCTCTTTTATAGTGTACGAGGTGGTGACAGTAACAGGTGACGTGAAAGCAGCAGGCACCGACGCTAATGTTTTTGTCACCTTGTACGGAGAATATGGTGTTACACCAAAGGTTCTCCTTGCCAGCAAGTGAGTTCACCAACCTTTTAAAGATTTGGAGATCATTCATGAATTAACTGTTTATGTTTTAAACTATTTTATATGACATTTTCTATTTTAATAGAGAATAAGCCAGAGTTAACCTGATTTTTAACATGCAGAAACTCAGACAAGCATCAGAGAATTTACATCCAGTCAGATCTGGAAAAGTTTTTATTTTCTGTAGTAAAATTCTCTGTGAAATAGCATGCAGTCCATTGACTTGACACCTTCAAATTATAAGGTTTTGTACTTAAAAACTAAGGTGAATACTATCTAAATGAATGGAGTTTAATGGTTGGTTTGGGCCATTTTATTGTCAATTACATTAACAAACTATGTTAAAAAGATAAATCTGTGTAAACCCAACCAGTTTTAGTGTTTTAGGTGTCACCAAGGGCTGGACTGGAAAGAACCATGTTTCCAATCCAGGCAAATGTATCAATTCCAGTACAATTTAATTTTGGTAAAAAAAATTAGACATGGTTAGACAATGCATGTGGAATGTAAAGGTGAACAAGGGAGTGATGATTAATTGTGTAATTCTGCCTTTCTCTCTGTTTTCTCAGCACTGAAAGGAGGTATTACCTTATTAAAAGGCCACTCAATAACTTGTGTGGCAGTGTATTGTACTTTGATGATGTATTTGTATATAGAGCATTCTGGGTGCTTTTATCATGACCTCCCATCCCATTCATACACACACAAACAGGCACACTACATACCCTTTCACACAAAATACAAAAAGCATCACATACAGTATTAAAACCAACTTAACTATTATGTCATAGTAAACAACCAAACTGACTCTCTTCTATACAGCATTACAATGTATACTTATTACTCAGTAATAAGAAGGAGAAGTAGATCAAATGACATCCTAATCTTATTCACAGCCAATAGGATAGGATGGTTATATTAATCTACTTCCAGTCTCAAAAAACTTAAAAGCTAACTCAGTCTGCATGTGTGATAAATTTTCTACATGCACGTTTTTGTGTGTGTAGAATTTATGTGCATGCTATAACCAGACTTTTGAAACTCTCCATGCATTAATCAATAACTCAGGAAATTAAGCAAATATTGATTAATCTGAGAGTGTTTCCTTGCTCAGATGACAATTTCATGTTGCATAATGACTAATAAAAAAACTTTAGATTAAATCAGATTGTGGGTAAAAAGTATGATGTATATCAGCTTGGCTTTTTTCCTGGACTTTGATTGGCATGAATCTAATGGTCAGA
This sequence comes from Pangasianodon hypophthalmus, assembly GCF_027358585.1. Lineage (NCBI taxonomy): Eukaryota > Metazoa > Chordata > Actinopteri > Siluriformes > Pangasiidae > Pangasianodon > Pangasianodon hypophthalmus. Next base: position 17,256,945 of record NC_069724.1, on the reverse strand, counting down.
ATGCAACATTTTGGAATTAAGATGAAATTTAGCAGTACTTCTCCAACTGCCTAAATTGCATCATTTCCAAAGTTTGCTAATGAGGTTTGTCAGTGTTGAATGTTGCGTGTGATTATCGTAATGAATATGGGGAGAGCTGTGAGCAATTTTACCTATAAATTTTGGGTGCTGCGATGTGTGTGACTTGGTTAAAGTGTTTTTCAACCTAATATCCTGCATCTGTAGTGTATAGGTGATTACCACAGACAAAAATTGTAACATATTTCCATGTGCCAAGAACAGCATTAAATGTTTATGTGAAACACATTTTTTGTAGACAAACTTCATGAACTTTTTCAGGAGAAGAAATTTTAAATTATGCAATACCAACATATAAAGCCTTTACCTTTAAGTGTATTGCTAAAGTCTTGTGTTCATTAAACTTTATAAGTACTTCTTAGCTTTCTTAAAACACTCTCCCATATATGTGTCATCATAATAGATTCATTCATTCATTCATTCATTTAACATTTTCCACTTGCTTAAATGGTTTTATTGTATAGTTGTAATTTTAATTTTAGTTTTAAAATTTGTTTTATATAGTCATTTTCAACAACTTCCTTTAGATCTCTATTATTATTAAGTAAGTTTTGAGCCAATGGGACTTCTGGTACATGATAATCACCAATATGCTACAGATGTGGTCGATAAAGATTAGGTTGAAAGGCACTGCAATATTCCTTTAATTTGGTCAGAGACTGAAGACATATTTGTAATTCAGAGAGCATGATTTTTAATTCATGAACTTTTTTTTTTTAATAATAGAGATGGTTTTACAAGAACCAAATGCAAGACACCACAACGTGGTCTCTCTTCTATCTAATTAATTCCTCAATTTGCATCACAGGAGCCGGGTAGCTTTTGAAAAGAACAAAACTGATGTGTTCCGGATTAAAACACACAATGTTGGGCCCATAAAAAAACTCAGGTACACACACACACACACACACACCCACACACACACACACACACACACATACATTGTATAACACATTGTATAACACATTGTGTCATATGATGCATTTCCTATCTTTCAGGATCGAGCATGACAACACAGGAATGAGTGCCAGGTGGTATCTGGATCGAGTCACATTGCTGGACATGAACAGGCCACACCTTCGTCTTTTCTTTGCCTGCAACCGTTGGCTGGCCCGGGACATGGGGGATGGACTTACAGTGAGATACCTCCTGGGCAGCCTTAATCCTATGAACATCCCTAAACGTAAGATACATTCAGTGGTACAGTACCATTCTGGTCCTAAATTCTGAGTGCACTAGCAATAACTATTTTGATTTAATTCCTATCAAAATCTAATATAGTTTTGTTAAATTATACTTCTCCAACAAGAACCTAACCTTGCCAAGACCTTTTAGTTCCAGTGAAGAGAACTCTTAATACTACAGCATACAAAGATATTCTAGACAAGAACCCGGGCAGTAGATAGACACTAGTGAAAGCAGAACCTAGCCACAACAAAACAAGAAACAAGGCATAAAGAAATTAAGAGAAAGTGGCAAAGCAGTAATATACAGTTAATGAGTACTGGAGAGGGAAAAGCATTCAGATGTAGAAAGAAAGTTGGCGAATAAAGATTTATGTAAACCCAGTTTGGATATCATGCATATACATAGATCCATTTACAGAATTTGGCAGAGGCCCACATAAACTTACAGAAGTGCTTTGTGTTCTCCATCACCCCACAGTGAGGAGACAGTATGAGTAGTTGTTATGCAAATATGGAAGTATGAAAGTTAGATCTTTGCATTTTATGGGAATCAAAATGTAGAAATGTTCAAGGGATAATTTTATAAAATATTTTATAAAACATTGATAATTTAACACATGAACACGTAATGCATACATTCTGGAATGTCATAATTTTGTGTCAGATATGCACTCATTGATACATTGCACTCATTGTGTGTGTGTGTGCATTTGTGCTCCTGACTTGTAGAGAACAAGTACATTGTCAGCGTGTTTACAATGGATGTCAAAGGTAGTGGAACGGATGCAGATGTTTATCTGACCATCTTTGGAGAGCATGGAGATACTGGTATGTGTGTGTGTGAATATTCACATATGATGTGCAATTATTTGATTATTCGTGAATTTGAGTATAGCTACATAATGCACATTTTGAATTTTTGTTACAGAGTATTTTTCTGAATGATGTCTTTTCACATGTGTGTATGTGTGTAGGGGAGAGAAAGCTTGTGAGTGAAGGGAAGGACACTTTTGAGAGGGGAAATGAGGACAAATTCACCATCGAAAATCCAAACCTGGGTAGACTGACAAAAATCACCATTGGACACAACAACAAGGGCTCCTCGGCAGGCTGGGGCTGTGATAAGGTACACACAGGTGCACACACACACACACATGTTCATACAATTATTCTTACATACTGTATGCAGATCCTAATACACATACACGTGTAATACAGTTACCCCTCTGTGTGCATCCACAGGTCTGAGTTCAATATCAACATAAATTTTTATTATTACTTTTTTTTTTTTATTAAATATCAAAAACTAATACAAAATATTACTCATAGTCTGCTTATTAACATATTTAAAATATACTTAAAACTAAGACAAATAAATGACTATATAGTTGTATAAAATCGAAGTATTCCTGAAATATTCCCTATCATTAACTGACAACACTTCTGTAAATGTATAAGTTCCGTTAGTTATTTTTTACTTGATTATAAAATAAGAAGTGATCTTAAAATCATTCCTGAAAAAAGTAAAAATGTATAATGTTAGGAATACTATTCACTACTCTGCCATAATGTGCATATGCACTTTAAAATTAGTCAGAAGTACAAAGTGTTACACATGCTCTATAGCAGATTACATTTCGGATATATTGAGAAGAATCAACCCTTCACAAATGAAAAAATATACAGCTTTCAGACAAGAGACTCAGACTTAATCAATCCAACTGACTAGAACTGCAACCAAACTGTCTGAACATTGCTGCAGAGCCTGCTAGTCAATATAATCAAAGACTACCTATTCTTCTTCATTTTTTTTTAAAGATACAAACAGAAATTAAACATCTTGTCAATCATTAATAGATATTCAAAGATTCGTAGTATGACACAATATTTTTTGGGATGGCTGTTACTTATAATTAAATAATAATTCTATTTGCAATATAATTTTTCAATAGTTTTTCCTATCTGATAAAATAAAAACTGTTCTTAGTGGAGAATCCAGACTTTTGGATGTATAATCATACTCCCACACACATACTCAGATACTTAATAAATGATTAATTTGTCCAGAGCTTTTGTCTGTCTGTAATTCATACTGAGTGATTTTTAATTCATGCAGTTTTGATTAGATTAGTGAGCCCCTTTCTTAAGAGTTTACCCAAGAGACTATAACATGATATGGTCATGGACAGAAGCTCCCTCACACACAATCAACTTTTACATCGCTATCAAATTGTGTTGTGTTCTAGATTACCTTGGATTAGTTGATTAAAATTTGACTACACAGCTCATAGAAACATGGTTTAAATATCATATCGCATAGCAATGTATTCTGTTAATGTCCGTTCCATTTAGAGGTTAGTCCACCTGAATTAGTTGATTAAAATTTGACTACACAGGTCATGGAAAAGTAATTTGAAAATCATACGTCACAGTAATAATGTGTTCTCTTGTCCTTTCAATTTAAACAGCATATACTGGCAAAGAAAATAGAATGTATTTCTATTCTCTACTTGTTTCATCATTCTTTTGCTAATACTACTCTTCTGTTATTTTACTCTTCTGTTCTGCTTTGAAAACATCTTTATTAACATTCTGAATTCCATTAAATGTATGGATCTTGTTCCAAAAATCCATAATAATGTGCCTTTCTCTATGACATTACCTAAAAACCATAAGCTTTTTTCACCCTAGCAGACTTCGTGGAAACAGTATACATACATGCATGCATACATACATACATACAGACATACATACATCTTTTTTCAATTATTTCAGTTTATTTATATTTGATATTTGGATAGAAACAATGCTATTAATAGAAATTGAGAATTAAAATGGTGCAGCAGCTAATATAACAGAACTGGTATATTTCACTGTATCACTCCTCTTGTCTGTGTTCACTACATAAATGTTTAAAATCTAGCAACAGTACGTTACATTGAAAGTACACTTACTACAGGCCATCTGTCAGTCTGTGCGCTGGCATGGCAACACGCAACACTCTATACAGCTATGGCTTCTTTGGGATATATTTTCACTGACGGAGAAAAAAGAAAAAAATATTTGGCCACGTTGTGTCTGAAGTGACAGTTACTCTATATTAATTTTTTCTTTATCTGTTGTATAAAAGCAATACCACTCATAATCATGCTGTTGTACTGAATATCAGCACGGCTGTGATGACCTGCAGCCTCGTGTGTGTGGTCGAATCACAGCCACGTTGATATTCACTACAACAGCACACTTGCTTGTGCGATATTGCTTAATTATATTCCATTTTGTAACAAATAAACGTAAGTATATTTATTAATGATAGAATAATTGCAGAAGTGTGCAGTACAAATGTAACTTTCTTCCAATGGCATTTACCAGAGGTGGGGTTTATATTGTATGCGGCCTTTATTTTGTGTGTGTATGTGTGTGTATGTTACAGGTGGTCATAGATGATTTGGGTAATAAGGAGGTGTATCAATTTCCTGTTGATGCTTGGTTTGACATAGCTGAAGGTGATGGAAAAATACAGAGAGATGTGGCAGTAGGAGCTACCCAACCCATGGGTATGTATGTGAATGAGAGAACGAGAGAGAGCGAGAGAGAGAGAGAGAGAGAGAGATAATAGGAGAGTAAGAAAGCAGGAGACATTGAGGAAATAATGAAATCTCATTGACAGAAAGGAAATCTCATTGAGAGAAAGAGAGAACATTCAACATTTTAAATTCATAATTAATGAAATACCATGTGAAATGTCATTATATGTGTTTGTGTTTGTTTGTTTGTTTGTTTGTAGCGATGGTGTATGTCGTCCAGGTGATGACTGGAGATATTCGGGGTGCTGGCACCAACTCAAAGATCCATCTAGTGATGTATGGCCAGAAGGGCAACAAAAACAGTGGGAAGATATTTTTGGAAGGTGGAACATTCGAGCGCGCTCAGATTGACATCTTTAATGTGGAGATTATGGATCTGATCAGTCCACTCAGCAGAGTCACAATCGGCCATGACAATGCTGGAATCAGCTGTGGCTGGTACTGCGAGAAGGTGTGTATGTGTGTCTGTCTCTGTGTAAATATATTTTTGAGGGTCTTTGTGAGCATACATTAAAGAAAGAGTGCAGTTTCTGTAATTATTTTAAAACTCTTTTTTCCATATTGTTTAAATTGCACATTGAAATAAAACTGTTTACAATTGTTAATTGTCTTCCTGTGAATTCAAATAAGATTGCCTGGGTCAAAGGGACAGAACATTAAACAGGATATGTAAGCCAATATTATGTGTAGCCATTCTATTTCTATTGTCTTTTTTGTTTGTTTTTCTCAGGTGACAGTGTATTGCCCTTTTACAGGGATTGAGCAGGTTTTCCCCTGTCGCCGCTGGTTGGATGAAGATGATGGAGATGGTTTGGTAGAGAGGGAGCTGTATGAAATGGTCTCACTGCGCAAACGCAAACTGAAGAGTGAGATATTTGTCCATCTGCCATGTGCTTTTCTCTCTAATCATCCATCCACTGTTTCTTTTCAGTGATTTTCTCTTGCCCAAGTACAGCACCACCATACCCCATTGTAATGCTAATGTCGGTGGTTGGATGAAAAAGAACTTTCAGTTGAATCATCAGTCATTGGCTGTGCTTCCAAATGTTGTACATATTTTCAAGCAGATTTCTGTCATAAAAAAAAAAATGTGAATCATTGTGGGTTTTCATCAACTACTTTTATGTTGATTATTCAGGAGCAATAAGATAATGTCATGATTTTCAAGTCAAGTGGAGTTTATTGTCATTTCAACCATATACAGTCAGGTCCATAAATATTGGGACAGTGACACAGTTTTGGTAATTTTGCCTCTGTACACCACCACAGTGGATTTGAAATGAAGCAGTCAAGATGTGACTGAAGTGTAGACTTTCAGCTTTAATTCAAGGGGTTTAACAAAAATATTGCATTAACCATTTAGGAATTACAGACATTTTTTACAGAGTTCCTCCATTTTCACAGGCTCAAAAGTAATGGAACAAACTAATATAATCATAAATATTAGGATTATTTTTATTACTTGGAGGTAACTCCTTTGCAGTCAATGACTACCTGAAGTCTGGACCCCATGGGCATCACCAAATGCTGAGTTTCCTCCCTTGAGATGATTTGCCAGGTCTTTACTGCAGCCATCTTCAGTTGCTGCTTGTTTGTGGTTCATTCTGCCTTCAGATTTGTCTTCAGTAAGTGAAAAGCAGCTTAGTTGGGTTGAGGTCAGGTGACTGACTCGGCCATTTAAGAACATTTAATTTCCAAGCTCTTGGGCTGCTTTCACAGTATGTTTTGGGTTGTTATCCATCTGTACTGTGAAGCGCTGTCCCGTCAGTTTTGCAGCATTTGACTGAATCTGAGCAGAAAGTATAGCTCTGTACACTTCAGAATTCATCCTGCTACTTCTATCAACAGTCACATTATCAATAAACCCCAGTGACCCAGTTCCATTGGCAGCCAAACATGCCCATGCCATAACACTGCCTCCACATGTTTGACGGATGATGTGGTATGCTTTGGATCATGAGCCCTTCCTTTCCTTCTCCATACTTTTCTCTTCCCATCATTCTGGTACAAGTTAATCTTGCATCAGAACTGGTCAGGCTTTTTTTTTAGAGGTTTTTTAGCAAAGTCTAATCTGGCCTTTGTGTTCTTGAGTGTTGCCAGCGGTTTGCATCTTGAGGTAAACCATCTGTATTTACATTCATGAAGGTGGCTCTTGATTGTAGACTTTGACAATGATAGGCCTACCTCCTCCAGAGTGTTCCTGACTTGGCTAGATGTTGTGAAGGGGTTGTTCTTCAATAAGAAAAGAATTCTGCAATCATCCACTTTAGTTGTTTTCTGTGGTCTCCCAGGCCTTTTGGTGTTGCTGAGCTCGCCAGTGCATTCCTTCTTTTTAAGAATGTACCAAATTGTTGATTTGGCCCTCCTAAAGTTTCTGCTATCTCTCTGATAGGTCTGTTTTGGTTTTTCAGCCTAATGATGGCCTCCTTCACTTGCGTCAACACCTCTTTGGACGGCATATTGAGAGTTCCCATGAACAGCTACCAAATGCAAATTCAACACTTGGAATCAGCTCCAGACCTTTTATCTCCTTGATTTATCATGATATAAGGAGGAAACAGGCCACAGCTGGCCATGAAACTGCTTATCAGTCAATTGTCCCATTACTTTTGAGCCTGTGAAAATGGAGGAACTCTGTAAAAAATGTCTGTAATTCCTAAACGGTTAATGCAATATTTTTGTTAAACCCCTTGAATTAAAGCTGAAAGTCTACACTTCAGTCACATCTTGACTGCTTCATTTCAAATCCACTGTGGTGGTGTACAGAGGCAAAATTACCAAAACTGTGTCACTGTCCCAATATTTATGGACCTGACTGTATAGCCAGTTAGTACATAGTGAAATGAATTATTATACTATTTCATCACTATTTATCATTATTGTTTTGTTTTTTTCACCCCAGATGCATATATATGATTTTATTTAATTTAGGTTTTATTTTGAGCTTCTGGCATTTCTATTCAGGTTTTATGTGCATAAATAGAAAAAAAAACTTCCACTAAATCCACTACAAGCAAGGGAACATCAACATGGTGTGTTCAGTCATTATTCTTTAGTGGCTCAACAGAAGAATTTCAAGAAACATGTGACATATCGTTGTTAATCATCTTATTAACTAAGATGATCAACGGACTAACACTAAAACACATGGAAACAAACACTCTTTCTGTCTGATATGTAGAGTACCCATGGTCACTGTGGATCTTTACATCGGATATAAAAGGAGCAGGTACAGATGCACAGATATTTATACAAGTGTATGGGGAAAATGGCAAGAGCGACGAGATGAAGCTGGAGAGCAAATCAGACAGCTTCGAGCAGGGCCAGTGTGACAAGTTCATGGTACTGAAAATGACCTGTTCTGCTATTGTTATTATATTACATCTGTAGTTCAGGTGTGCATTTATTACATTTTATTACCTGTTTTTTTAACAACATTTTCCCCCGGTGGGCTGTGGTAGATTTTGATGCCTGAGATTGGGAAGATAAGGAAGCTGAGAATTTGGCATGAGAAGAGACACCCATTCTCTGGCTGGCATCTAGGCAGAGTGAGCATGACTATCTATCCATCTATTAGTTCCTGTGAAATAATTTGTTGTATCTGTGCTGACCTTAGTGGGTGTTTGTGCATGCAGGTTACCATAATGAAGACCATGACCAGAGAGAAATATAACTTTGCCTGTAATCGCTGGCTGGACATCAATGAGGACGACCAGGAGATCATCAGAGAACTGCCAGCTACAGGAGTCCATGTTCCAGAGCCACTGCCATGTACGAGAATCCCAAAATACAACCAGTTCTTTTAATTTTATCAGTTATCAAAAGCTAATACAGTTGCTACGTTATGTATAATACATATAAAGCTTGCAATGCACACCTGCTTTGCACATGGGCATTTTCTTCACTGAGCTTGACTGGTGCCTTTGTTTATCTTATATCTCATAGAAATCTAATTGTGATTTTTATATATGTTATCTGCTCTCACCTCACAGAAGCTTATTTTGGCCAAACGTGGTGATATATAGCTGGTGTGAAAAGGCAGAGTCAAATATTAACAGAACAGACAACTCACAGGAATTGCAATGTGTGCAGTACTATACTCAAAGTATAATAGTGGACAGGTGTCATAGGTAGCTCAGGTATGGTGACCTAGCTAACAAACTATTTTCTTAACACTGTCGGTGTAATGGCAATTATAAGATAAAAACATATCATGTTTTGTCTAGTGAAAATGTTGACTGGCCACTAGATGCTAAATCAAATTGAGATGAGGATTTCTCAAACAACAAAGATTTGGGCTCAATTCAAAATAATGTTTCCTTGAAAAATACAGATTAAATGTGTAAACCTTTGGTGTGTGAAAACCTATAACTTGAATTGCCTGTGGCATTTGATTGGGGAAAAAATCCCCAACAAAAAAATCATTAATTCTAAACAAGCTTAATGGATAAATATTCACTTTACTACCTTTTGAGCACATTTGATGATGGGAAATTCATTTTTTAATATTTGTTTTTTTGCTTTTCTGACATATTCTTCTGTGACATGGTATCATTGTACCATTATTTTGTCTTTCAGTGGTGAAATATCGAGTCACTATCTGCACTGGGAATGTAACTGGCAGTGGGACAGACGCAAGTGTGTATATGAGCTTGGTTGGAGACCTGGGGGACACAGGAGAGAGGTTCATGTTCATGAGCAAGACCAATGTCAACAAGTTTGAGAAGGGGAATGTAAGCTATTCTCATATTCAGTAGTCAGTTATAAAAGTGACAACATAAGCTCACAACAAATTTTAAGCAGTGAAATGTATGTATGTATTTAAGCAGTATGCAGTCCTCTGTTTTTGTCAAACATTCAGTTGGCATGCATGTTCAAAAATGTTTAAATTTGGTCTCATTTTTCCATAACACGAACTGATTGTAGTTCCAATAATGATAATGAAGTTTAGATGCTGCACTTTGTGGATTGCTCTCAAGAAGGGCTTCTTTTGTTGCACCCTTCCAAACAGCCTGTGACGGAGATTGAAACTAATAGCTGATTTTAAATCTTACCTTTCAACCTTTCCAGATATTTCAGACTTGGCCCCTTGAGACTTAATTATATTTTTAACTAATTATGTAATTGATGGTTGTTGCAGGTCAACACCATCAGTCTCTTTTGTGTTAAAAGCACAATGTTGCATATGTTCTTGAGAGAAAATACTATTATTTAAAAATACATTCATTTAAGAATTATTTTGTCAGAGATAAGGTAAATAGTTTTTCCTATTGTGTTATAGTCCTTCTTTGCCCATGCGAGCTAGCTAAGGGCGACTAGCAAGTTAGCTAACTAAGCTAAGCTAACCACCGATTGACTTCTGGCAGATTCCAAATTCCAGACACAAATATGACTGTCAGCTATGAGACAAGCAATTTACTTTTATTCCACTGTCAGAGTTACAGTTTGGTTCAGTATGTTTGGAAAATGTTTCAGTAAATACAGGAACAGCAATGGTGACATGCAAAGGTTAAATTTGGCATAAGGGGGATCAGAGAGCCAAAAAGGACAGACTTCATCTTATGATAATACATTTGTGATCCCTATCTTTTGTCTCTCCCTTCCTTTGTCAAGATAGTTCAACTGACATGAGTGTAGCGACTGCAGACAAAGTACCAAAGCATACCAAATGTAGTTTCTTATATTGTTAAAAAATGTATTACATCCCTAACACTCTTTTTCTCTCTCTGTTTGCCTCAGGCAGATGAGTTTGTGATAGAGGCTGTATCACTCGGGATCCTCAGGAGGGTGAGAATTGGCCATGATGGCCGGGGTGGAGGCTGCGGATGGTTCCTGGATAAAGTGCTGATCAGAGAGGAGGGTCAACCAGAGTCCACCAATGTAGAGTTTCCCTGTAACAGGCAGGTCAACCATCCAATCACATGAAAAGCTATGAGAGTCCCACACAATTACACAAATTATAAACATTTTCATATGTACTATTTGCAAGAAAGTGTGTGAGAAGGGTTATAGAAATGTAAGAACATGTGGGACTATGGGTGTCTATGAAAATGCATCTGTGTCTTTAGACCTGTGACTGCATATGTGGTGGACAACATGGTTTCATCAAGTCCTGTTATAGCATAATAAAGTCAAGAGTTCAATAAGAATATCACCATTCTGTTTGCATTTGCAAAGTAAATGAAAATGAAATAGTATTGCTGAAGAAACATTAAATATTTCTGATCCTTAAGAAGAGTAGACAGCATTGGAGCCATAGTCTCCCTGTTTCAACTGGCAATCAATTCCTCAACCATGTTCTGATAAAAACACACCGGTGACAAATTAAAGGAAAAATTGGTGTCTCTTATGCTGTGAGGCATTTCGCTGGCATGGTTTGGGTCCACTATTCTCCTTAGAGGGAAGAGTACTGTAAATCAACATAAAGTTCTTCTGACTGATCACCTTTGCTCTATAATAAAACATTTCTATCCTGATTGGAGTGCTCTTCCATCTCCATCTACAGGTTACAAGGTGTCACTGAATGGTTCGATGAGTATTTAAATGATGCTATGGATTTCACAGTTACCAGATCTCAAACCCAACCGAACTGAAATTGAACCTAGGCAAGCTATGGAAGATTTTGGACTGACATGTTATACCTTGCTGTCTACCACCATCACCCAAACTGAGGGAATATCTTTTGGATGAATGGTGTTCATAACTCCAGTCCAGTTCTTCAGAGACTTGTAGAATCATTGCCCTAGGCCTCGTAATCAAAAGTTAGCAAGCTTTGAGTGTCTGTGTGATCTGTGTGTGAGTAGTTTGGTGTATAGGAAAGTGTGTGTGTGTGTGTGTGTGTGTGTGTGTGTATGAGAGAGAGAGAGTGAGAGGTTGTGCGTAGGTGTGAGAGTGGTGTTTAAGTCCTTATGTAGATGAGGAAACAGTGCCTGGTTACTAATGGAGACTAAACGACGGAAACACGATGCGCTGGAAACACTAGCTAGACCAGAGGATAGTGTTGAGTTACAAACACTCACACACCTCTGTCTCTCTCTGTCTCTCTCTTCTCTGTCTCTCTCTCTCTCACACACACACACCCATTTATCCTACCATCCTTGTGAGGACATTCCATTGAGATAATTATTAATACAGCTAATTATTGCTATGACTACACCTGAACCTAACCCTAATGTTAACCTCAATATACAAATATCCACTCCAGACAAGATTTATGAAATGATCAGGTGTTATGAGTCAGACATACATTAGCAGTCATACCACATACAGCAACAAATAGTGACTTAAACCTCTCTCTTACACACAATCACTCTTCCTCTTTTTCTCTGTCTTTATGTCTGCCTCCCTTACTCACTCTATCTCTCTGTAGATGGTTGGATCGTAGTGAAGATGATGGACAGATAGTGCGGGAGCTGGTGCCCAGTGCGGATGGCCAACGCTTGTTCAGTGAGTTCACACACACACACACACACACACACACAGAATCATTACCATCTAGCCCAATGACAAAATCAACAATTAAATGTGTGTGTATGTGTGTGTGTGTGTGTGTGTGTGTTAAAGATGTGAGTTACCACATCGCAATAAAGACAGGCAGCATTAGCGGCGCGAGCTCAGACTCAAAAGTGTTCGTTAAGCTCTACGGCGAGAAAGGCGACACCAATAAGATTCTGCTTGTCGCCTCAGATACTAGCCACAATAACTATTTTGAGACCGGCCAGACTGACATCTTCACTGTGGAGACCGTTGACCTTGGCAAGGTGAATCATCTTAAATGTGTGCTTACTTTATAAACTCTCTTTGTGCTTACTTTATAAACTTCTATGTATGAACATGGTATATAAAATATATAATATTGATTAGCTCATACTCACAGGTAATTCCTCTTTTTAATTTTCTTTCATTTTTCTTTCTTGTCATCTTTGTCTTTCTTAAGTTCCCTCTAGAAGAAAAGTTAGGTGTGTATGTTGGCATATTTACAATTATGCCAACAGTGGAGAGAACATTTGGCAGCTGCCTGCAACCGTGAACCTAATACACACTTCTATTTACTCTTATTCATTTGATGGACAATTTTATCCCATCCTGTGTGGATGAAATCTCTTACCCACATTGTTACAAGCAAAATTAAGTGTTACCGAAAAACACTTGTACGTCACTAAAAAGTAACATATTTCAGTAATAGCCCAGTGTTCAGAAAAAGATATCATCAAGGCTTTTACCTGCAGACACAGAAGCAAGTAACTTCAAGTTCTCCAAGATGCTCAAAACATTCAACCATTTCCTCCAGAATTTCTGTGATTATGCTTTCAAAAAAAAAGAAAGAAAAAAAGAAAAATATAATAGAAATAATGAAATGAAAAGCTTATAAAAAGACTATAAATAACAGAAACTGAAAAAAAAACTCAATCAATATTTGTTATACACCTTTAAACTGCATAATTTATTTCAGGTACGCTGTCATGTAGTTTTAAGGAAATTGGCTGGATGATATGTATCTGCATGATTTTATGCATTGTACTGCTGCCACATGACTGGCTGATTGGATAATTGCATGAATGAGCAGATGTACAGGTGTTCCTAATAAAGTGGCTGATGAGTGTAGCTATACAATAGATATGCGAAGTTATTGCACTCTTCTTGTATCTATGTGCTGTGACTAACTCATATTTTTATTGAATTTATGTGTTGACCATGGCTCCATGTGGGCGGGACCTGCAGATAAATCGACTCCTGATTGGCCACACAAATGAGGGCCTGCAGGCAGGTTGGTTCCTGGACAGTGTGTTGATCTGGGTGCCAGTGCACGGCCTTCAGTATATGTTCCCCAGTCACCGCTGGCTCTGCAAAGACGAGGCTGATGGCAAAGTGGAGGTTGAGATCTATCCAAGCGAAATACAGGATATTGAAAAATGTACAAGAAAACACACACATACACACTATTGGGACTATTGATGATGGTATAATGACATAATGTGATACAAATATCAGAAATAGTTACAACATTACCTTTATGTTATAGTGATAGAAACTTAGTGCTCACTTTATTCACCACACTCGAGTGGGCTGAATGTACCATTCCATGTCAGGGAACAACTGGGAGACTGTAAAGCCCATAACACATACTACAATCCAAATCCTGAGGATAAAATGCTTTCCAAAATACTGCTACCAAATGAACCTTCTGAGATTCTCTTCAGTGTGCCCACTGATATGTATTTTGTGATTGCAGTAATTAACTATGAGGTGACAGTTGTGACGGGGGAAGTTTTTGCGGCTGGCACTGATGCCAAGGTGTTTCTGCAAATCTATGGTGAGGAGGGCAAGACTGAAGTTATTCAGCTCCAGAGCCGCTCGAACAACTTTGAGAGAGGGACCACCGAGATCTTTAAGGTGTGTGAACATGGGTGTTGTACAAACCTCAATATAGGATCAGAATATCTTAGTCTAGTGTTTTTATTTCTTGAGTTAACAAAAACTACTCAGGTGACTTATTATTCAATGATTTTTCTTTTTTTTTACCATATTTTTATATGATATTTATTTTTATATTTATATATATAACATAGTGTATAGTATAGTATAGTATTGTTAAATATAGTATATAGTATATTGTATATATAGTATGTAGTATTGTTAAATATAGTATATTTCAGTTTATGATATGTTTATCTCAAAGGCATTGCAATTACGCCACCTCTTTCCTTTCACTGGTAATGTCAGATTGAGGCTCTGGATGTGGGGCGAGTCTATAAGATCCGTATTGGGCACAATGGAGCAGGATTGGCTCCTGGCTGGTTTCTGGAGCACGTAGACGTGAAACGGCTCATCATGGCCATGGTAAAACCTGAGAAGAAAGATGAGGAGAAGAAAGACAAGAAAAAGAAAAAGAAGAAAAAGGTGAGCAAAGCTACAGTTAGACAAGACATTTGACACCTTATGAACATAAATTATTTTAGCCTTAGCAGTTATTCTACAAAGACAAATATGTTCACACAAGAAAGATAGAAAGATAGAATATATAGAATTCTATATATATATATATATATATATATATATATATATAAAACTATCTTTCTGCTTCTTTTCTCTCTCTGTCCCTCTCTCCTTTTCAATGTATAGGAGGAAGACGAAGATCCAGGTGAGCTAAGAGAGGTGGTGAAGACATTCCACTTTCCCTGCCAACGGTGGCTTGCTCGGGACGAGGAAGATGGAGAGATTGTTTTAGAGCTAATGGCTGAGGATTACGAAGATCTGGAGGGTATGTAGAGGGAGAGCGACAGAGACTGGGAGAGAGAGAGAGAGAGAGAGAGAGAGAGAGAGAGAGAGACAGACAGAGAGAGAGAGAGAGAGAGAGAGAGAGAGTTTCAGTACTGTGTTTTAGTATATTTTCACAAGAACTGAAGCACATTAGGTTTAACAGATTATGGCCATTGTATTTATACTTTTGTGTGTGTGTTTTTTTTCCAGAGAACACATATGAGGTTCACGTATTCACTGGGACCATGTGGGGTGCCGGGACAGATGCAAATGTCTACATCAATATCTATGGCGAGATGGGGGACACGGGCGAGAGAAAGCTGCGCAAATCCAACCATTTCAATAAGTTTGAGCGTGGACAGGTGACAAATTTTTTTTAACCTAAGTTGATATTTAAAAAATAATATTCGACAATCGATTGTTTAATAAAATGCCAAAGTCTTATAATCTGGATCCACAATACACTGTGACATGTAATTTCTTCACTTATACAATTTTTTTCTGTTTAACTGAGTGGCTTTACTTGCTTAGCCAAACTTCAAATAAATAGCCTAATCTTACAAACTAGCTAACTTAGCAAATGATACATGCACAAGCTAATGTCAGTGACTCTTGTAACTGGTAAAATGATAAAATAACATTTTACACTAATGCCTTGAGTGCAATTTCTTGCCATTACATTTAAATGCATGCATCATTAGGGATTATGCCTATAGACAACTACTTATTTTTCAGAGAAAGGAGGCAATACCAGTATGGCATCTAGGTAACTTCATGTCATTACCCATAGAATCCCATCGTCAGCTACGTCTCTAATATGTATATCTGTGTCTGGTACACACACTAAAAGCCACATATGCAAACCTATGTAGAAACATTATAAACAGAATCACGAAAAAACGGAAACAAACATACACATGCTGCCAGTTTGACCTTTGACCTCTCTCAGGTGGATGTGTTCACCCTCACGGCAATCGATCTAGGGCAGCTGAGGAAGCTGCGGATTCGCCATGATAACAAACAGGCCAGTGCAGGGTGGTACCTGGACCGTGTGGAAATTGTGGACATGAAGGAAGAGACGACGTAAGCATGTCTCTCACACATGCACATGAAAACAACAGCACACACTTTTACTATCACAGTTACACAATCTACACAGTTACAATCTTTAGGAGGTGCTTCTATTGACTTGTTGAAATCTTTTGGCTCTTTTAGCTATACACTCTTTTGCATACACGCAAAATAGTGCACTATGTTGTACAATGTGTAGGACTATAAGACTGCCACTGAAGTCAGTTCCCCTGGGCCCTGAGCATTGATTTCCCAAAGCTGGTCCCATAGAAATATCACATAGTTGGATCCCCAGGTAAACCTCAGATGATCAATGTACAATGGCATCACAGGACGCCCCTTAAAGACCCATCTATCCCACTAATATAAGCAACCATCTGTCCCACTAATAGACACACCCACTGATCTATAGTCTATAGACAGACACTGATTTTAGAACTGATTAAATAAATTCTCAACACTGTAATCAGACCTTTGGATTTGTTTCAGGTATTTTTTCCCCTGTCAGCGATGGCTAGCTGTGGATGAAGATGACGGACAGTTAGCACGTGAGCTAGTTCCAGTAGATGAGGCATTCATGATGAAGGAATCTGACCATGGATCTCCAGCACAGCTTGGCCTTGAGCAGAAAGGTCAGCCCATACAGCCCACAGCAAAAGAAAAGACATATAAAGCATCATAGGACAATTTTATACAACATACTTTTCTCTATTTGTTAATTGGCCTCATATGACCCTTGAGGCCAGTGAGAAGATGGAGAACAAACTTTGATTGATTACTTGATAGAATTCATTCTAATTGAAAAGAAAAAATAATCAGGCATTTCTTGGTGGAATTGGTCACTAGTGAATGATTTTGCTCAACATAATGGGTGGCACGGTGGCGCAGCAGGTAGCAGTGCAGTGCTCCGTCATGAATGCTGGTAAATAACTGATTGAAGCTTTCAAGGAAGTTCCATGTTTTATCTATTTATAGATTGTTTGTATCTTTAGGGTCTATTGAATTTAAATTTCTGCTTAAAATATACATTTATGTATAAATTTATTTATATATAAATATATAAAAATATTTCTTACTATCTCTGTCACTGTGTGTCAGTATAGTTATAGTTCAATATAGCTAACAGTAAATGTGTAGAGTAACTGTGCTTTATCTTCTATGTATGTGTTGGTAGCCATGTCGACCACATACACCATGCGAATAAAGACAGGGGACAAAAAAAATGCTGGAACTGATGCCAATGTTTACACTATTTTATATGGGACAAATGATGACACAGGTAAGCATCAACACTGTGTGTGTGTTAATGTGTAAGATAAAATAACTACAAAAAATACGAATGTTGTGGAGTAGCTGAACTTGAAAAGATATTGAACAGTATGCCATTATTAAGAGTAGAATATGCATGTGTGTGTAATTAGGTATCATTAATCTGAAGGCCTCAAAGACCCATAAGAACAAGTTTGAGAGGGGTATGAGTGATGAGTTCACTATAGAGGCAGTGGAGCTCGGCAGCCTTAAAAGAATCCGCATCGGACACGACAACGCAGGTACACACATTCACTGGCAAATGAAATCGCAACATATAAAAATCAAGTGACAAACAAACAGAAATGTTTTAGGGAAAAAAAGAAAAACAAAAATATTCCAACACCCACTTTGTATAAGTGTGCACGCCCTTATATAATTGGCAGTGTTCAGAATCAATCAATCACATTCAAACTCATGTAAAATACTAATTAATATACACCTGCCATCAATGACCTGAAACACACCTCAAAATCAACAAAGGAATGGCTTCACCAAAACAAGATCAAGGTTTAAAATGGTCTAGCCAGAGTCCAGATCTAAATCCAATCAAAAACTGTGGGGAGACCTGAAGAGGGCTGTTAGAATGCTTTTGCAAGGAAGAACGGCAAAAATATTGCTAAGTCAAGATGTGCCAAACGGAATGACTCTTACTGAAAACGATTTAATGCCATAATAAAATCTGAAGGTGCTTCAACTAAGTATTAGTTTAGGGGTGTGCACACTTAGGCAACCAGATTATTGTACATTTAAAATTTTTTTTTTCAGGTTGCAATTTCACGATAAAGGTAGAAAAGATTCTGACATGCTTTATCTTGGTTTAATTTTTTTACATTACAAAAATCTGACATTTTAACAGGGGTGTGTAGACTTTTTATATCCACTGTACACCATGGTAGTACCATGAGCTTCCATTTTATGACCATTATTATTTAGTTGATACATCTCCTGTACATAACTCTGTACTTTGATGTACTTACATTTATGCAGTATGTATAGTCATGGTTATATATATATATATATATATATATATATATATATGTGTGTGTGTGTAATATGTGATATTATATATATCACTCATGTGAAGTACACAGTATGAGTTGCTAAATTTTCACAAACACTGGACATATTTGTAAAGTGGATCAGTAATTCTAGTTAAACTCGTAGTTAAAGCAATATGGCTCAAACAGTAACCACTTGTACTAAAAAAACTCTAACTCTACCCTAACTTTCAGTATACACTATATTAAACATTATTCTAATTGCAGATATATCTGAAACTTGCGTATAAATGTTTGGTCTGTAGCATATGTATGTGTATATGTAGACATATTATTCACATATATTTGTTTTCTGTGTGCATGTGTGTTTGTGTATTTGCATGTGTGTTAACACTGTAACAAATCGCTGTTCTTTTTACAGCAAAAAACAAAAGTACATACTTTTCCTTATTATATTAATCAGATGTATGAGCTCAGTTAATGAAACTTTAGTATATATATATATATATATATATATATATATATATATATACTAAACTACTAGGCTACTAGGCATGGAGTAGAGTGTAGGATATATAGTTTATAGTAAATTTGTTTTATGCATTTCTATCTGGGAAGAGAGAAGATCTGTATGGATTTCATAACATTTAATACATGCATAGCACTCACTAATGATGCATAACTATTAATGACTGTTAATATATGCAAATGCAGGCTATGTCATCATAAAACACAGACCACAGGTATGATAACAAGGCACATTTCAGCCTGTGGATGCATATGCATCATTAATGACAATGTTACATGCCTTTTCATCTTGACCTTTAACTACTATATTTAGATAGAAATTTGTTCTAACTCATTTACAGAAAGTTCCTCTAGATTCCCTAGATTTGGTGTAAATATTACAGACAATTATTTACAGTGTACTTGTGCATGCATATGTGTGTGTGTGTGTGTGTTTGTGTGTGTGTGTGCCTATCTATGTGTGTATTAGGTAGTTCTCCTGGATGGTTTTTGGACTGGGTGGAGATTGATGCTCCATCTATGGGCCAGTGTTTGTGTTTCCCGTGCGGCCGCTGGCTTGATAAAAAAGAAGATGATGGGGCCATTTTTAGAGATCTCTACCACAACAAGTTACAGACGAGACTTTACACACCCTGTACGACACACACACACACACACACACACACAAAGCCGCACACACAAAGCAAGCTTATTAGGGTTAATCCGGAAACTGTCTTTGGTACACAAAGCAGGGGTCAACATTCCTCGTGGGCAACAAGTGGTGAAATCCCTAACTGAAAAGTCAGACAGTTGATGCAGAGGTAAAACCAGTAAAAGTGAATACTTGGAATTAAGAATAGGTGGTAGAGACTGTGCAGAGTATGAAGGGCAGACAGAAACATAAGTCAATAATATAAAAACTTCAAACTGTGAATATTAGGTATTGTTTCCAGTATGAATTAATTTGTTACTCGGTGAACACATTTAAATTTATAACATTTAAGTTAGCCAAAGTGCTGAGTCCCAAACCCAAGCCCAAGTTTGGTAACTGGTTTTAGTAAGTTGGTATAACCATAGTTTATAGTTAAAATACCAAATTTCCAAGGAACTAATATGAAATGAAATGTAAAGTATTAAATTGTAAAGTACTCACATAACCTTATTACATAAATAAGACAACAACCTCTAAGTGGCATTTATTTTAAACAAAATAATGATTATATACACCTTCTCACATCCATTCTGCATATACTATGTTGTACTAAAATATATTTGGATAGTCAGTTACCATATGATTAATTATCATGGATATTTTACCTCAATTAAAACATAAAAACACACACTATGCATCAAAAATGCCAAATATGCACATATACACCCATTGTAAACTGCACACACACACACACACACACACACACACACAGATGTGTAACCCAATGAATTATAGAATTACAGTATGTCAGCAGTATGAAATCTCCGAGTTCATTATACGTTCATGTATGTCCGAGGCGAGTGCTAGGGAACCCCAGCGTCCCCTAAAATTTCATTCAAATGTGACAGTGAAATGTTTCTACATTAAATGTAGAAATGTGTCTATATATCATTCATCACTCTTGGTGAAATTCAATATTTTAGCAAATCAAATTATTAAATATCTCACTTCAATATCACACTATTGATTCATTTACAGTAACATAAACTGTTTCCGTTGGACAGCACAGTGTGTGAAAATCTCCTTTGAAGCCCCTGACACACTGGTCAGTGAACTGCAGTGTAGCACGGTTTCTATCTGCTTCTATAGCAGTGCAAGTGCACTGTGTTTTAATGGGAGAAAAGAATAACGCTGATTGGACAACAGAGTTTTAATATGTCATTTTTGGGTCCTGCCCAGACACACAGCTTCACTGGAGGTGAATGGGTGTGTGGGCAGGTGGGTTTTGCATTTCTTCTACATATGATGATTGGGAGATCTCTCAAAGGGGCAGAACCCCGTAATCAGCCACCAATCACTGAAATGGTAATGAACATGACTGACATATCAAACTTGCTGCAGTAGCTTGCCAGTAGCATAATGCTTAACAGTTTTACACGACTAGTATAGTTTGCTATCTTATCATTGTAATTGGCAAATATTGTAAATATATTGTAAGTATAACTTTATACTTGATTATTTGCCTTTCTTCAGATTCTTCAGTTGAGCTAGTTAGTTAGCAGCTTAACCTGCCAAGCACTACTAATTTTGTCGATCTGATTTTGGAAAAGTCTTTTGATGCTCTTACGTATGTGAACAGACTGAGAATTAAACAAGAGGCCAGACCAACAGAAACAGATAAAAGAGTACACACACAGATATATACTTCAATAGCTGACACCTGCGTTGCCCAAATTTTACAACCCACAATCTGCCACTGGTGTATGTGTATGTGAGAGAGACAACTAATACTGTAAAATCTCTGCTGAGTGATGTTATACAATCTCAACTGTCATGTTCCAGATGTTCCATATGAGATTAAAATCTTCACCAGTGATATTTTTGCGGCGGGGACAGATGCAGATGTCTTCATTGTCCTTTATGGGCAGAATGGCATGTGTACATCTCAGAAATCACTCTGCCTCAACAAGAGAGAGAGGTGCATGTATTTTGAACGAGGAGCTGAGGATATGTTCATTGTAGAGGTAAAACACACACAGAACTGATAGAACATTCAGTGGTTTTATTTAAACATGTTTTTTCAATCACAAAACATTGCAGTGCATTTTTTCCCCTATAAAACACTGGTTTCTGTGTGGAGAGCAAATTATTAATTATTAAACTTTTCAATATGACAATTTATTTACATTTATTTAAAATAGTGGTGGTGGCAACAATTTTTGCATATTTATTTTTAAGCCAAAATGCCATTATTTAAAAATTAGTTCTAGTGTGACTGACTTTTTGTCACCATGTCATGGTCATGATGATAATGACAGAGGCAATGGGAATGAATGTGTTGAGAATTTTGTCTCTGCAGCTGGAGGACATCGGTGACATCATTGAGAAAATCAGGATTGGTCATGATAATCGTGGCGTGAACGGGGGTTGGCACCTTGACAGAGTGGAGATCAGGAGACTGCTGAGAAAAGGAAAGGTACTGAAATTTCTCTTTCTCAAAGCTAATCTAGTTATCGTTCTACCACACTTTTACAACAAAAGTTTAGTAAACGGTCTCTGCTCTGAGGTTTATGTTGACAATGTGCCAAAGAGCTCTATCTAGCTTGGAAAAAACAATTAGGCTTTTTTAAAACTTGAATCTTGAATCTTTTAAAACTGTTCTAATACTCTTGAATCCTTTTAAATCTCATCAATACTAAACCTTTGACTGCTACAGTCAATAGTTTAAGGATGTCTCAAACCCACTTTTTCCATTGTCAAAAAATGGAAATGTTTTTGTCCTAGATGCTCATACCTGACACTGATCTAATACTTACACGCTTCTGTTACCGAATTACACAGAACATTAGAGACATAATGTCAATTTGTCAGTTTGACTAGTTGTCTAGTTGTGTCCTGTCTTCATGTGCAAGATCTGTTTAATGGATACAATATGTCAGTAGACTGGACTGGAAAATATGTCAGATCTGATGCAATCCAGGCTTTCAGGGCAGTGTTTTAGAATTTTACAAACATACACACTATATGGCCATTTGTGGACACCTGACCATTACATTCCCATCACCCCTTTTGCTCTTATAATAACCTCCACTCTTCTGGGAAGGCCTTCCACTGCATTTTGGAGCTTGGCTCCAGGGATTAGTAAGATCAGGCACTGTCAGGCGAGAAGGCATGATATCTTCCGCACTAATCATGGCAAACCATGCCTTCATGGACCTTCCGTTGTGCACAGGGGCACTGTCATGCTGGAATATGTTTGGGCCCCTTAGTGCCAGTGAAAGGAAATTCCAATGCTACAGTATACAAAGACATCCTATACAATCATGTGCTTCAACTTTGTGGCAATAGTTTAGGGCCATAGAGTGTCATAGAGTGTACATACACATCTGTACTCAATACTGGATACACCCATAACAGTTTATAGTGGATTTTCAGTTTCAGTTTCAGTTCCATGTGGATTTTCAATTGTGTATAAGCAATATGTGTTTATATGTATGTAGGGTTCTGAGACGGCTATATTCCCATGCGAGAGTTGGCTAGCACACTCCGAGGAGGATGGTGAGACAATACGGGAGCTGGTCCCCTCTGACATCATCATTGAGAAGTTGTCTCGAGATGGAGCACTCAAAAAAATTCAGACTGAAGTGGATGATGCACTGGAGAGTATGTACTATACAACAGTACATATACAGAATTCATACATACACACAAGTGTGTGTGCATTAATTTAGTTCAATTCTTTACTGTGACTATAACACCTATGAGATGGCATCTGATCATGTAATTATCACCAGTATTCTGTCACATTCAAGATCAATTAAATCAGAAGCCCTCCTTCTTCAGTGTGATGCCTTCCGTCACCACTGGGGTCCAACAGCATGTCCTAGGATTAGGGCCATGACAGGCACTGACAGCCTTCAGGCAACAGCTTCTTGCAGCTGCTTATGCAGTTGACGACTTAACATGGCTCATTCAGTCCCAATGTCATTGACCTCAGTCAGTACAAGGGAGTCTTTTTTTGGTCTTGGGAGTTAAATTTGTCTCTGAATGAAGTATCTGCCATGTAAATCTGGCTGATGCCCTGTGAATCCAATGAACCCAACTCACCACCACGTGATGATCCGTTGACAGCTTTGTGTCCAAAACATGCAATCACAAAACTGATCATTAACCTTTGGGCCAAGATGCTCTGATACCAAGTATACTTATGAACAACTTTGTGTTCACCCTTCGTCCACATGTGTAGGAAAATATCACAGATGTGTTTCCTCTTATTGGCTAGAAACACAACCTTCCATCCATCTGAAAAACAGGGGTTTAAAATTACTCATTACTCAATACTTGCAAATCGTTTCTTGCACATTTGGCAGTTTTGTCAGAGAAGAAAAGAAAGAATGCTGAAAGAACACTGCCGATTGCCACATTACCACATGCCATCTTGTGGACATTTACAGATCTTCATCTTCAATTGCAAAATTAGCTATAAATATTTGTAAATATTATAATTACAATACATGCTGAACAGGTTTACATCCTATTGTTGTAACTGTATATTCATAAAAACAACAGTAATTCATAGTAATTTTCCTTGGCAATAGTGGACATTCAAAAAAATGGTCCCATGTTTCTGTGTGTGTGTGTGTGTGTGTTCAGTTCATATATATTCAGTGACTGTGACCACGGGTGACGTGTATGGGGCAGGCACAGACGCAAATGTATTTATCACTATATATGGAGACATGGGGGATTCGGGGGAGCGTAAACTCAGCCAATCCGAGAACAACAGAAACAAGTTTGAAAGAGGAGCGGTAAGACACACAGTGCAAAGAGTGTTTCACAGTTTATTAATACAAGATTTAGGAAATATTACACTTACAGCACCTTTCATGTCAACCTGAGCATAATATGTAAATACTTCATCATTTTTCAAACTAATTTCTATTCACAAGGACTGCAGTGTATTTGCAGTTACTCTAAGATTTTTGACATGTATCTCAACACTGAAAAAACAAAACAAAAAAATAGTGGAACTCAAAACTCACTTAATGGAACATTCCACACACTCTAACAATAAAGACTGTAGGATAAGACAGAGATAGATCAGGTTTGTCTCTCTGAAGCTTTTCTTATGTGAGTGTATGTAACATTCCAACACTGTAGCAATAGAGTATAAAGTCACCCTGGATATTTACACTTTCCTAAAGGTTTTATTGTATCCATGTGCCAGCAGACCCACACATGTTTGTAACACATAAACACAAATTTTCAATTTTAGAGCTTAGATGGCTTTTGTAAGTGAGTTTTGTTTGTTGAGTTTTATTTAAATTATGGTATTATTAAATTATGTTCTTTTTTGTCAGTACAGATAAATGTGTCAAAGTTCTTGTCCATAGTAATCGCACATATACTGTGGTAGATATGCAGGAAAAATGCTGAAGTTCAGCCAAGTGAAGTACTCCTTTGTTATAATATTTATTCATCATTTATATATATATAAAAAAAAAAAAAATTTACCAAGTTCCAAACTATTCCCCATCTACTTTTTGTATCACACAGGAGCTAGGAGCTACACAGTTTAAACCTCAACTTGCTCAGAATCTCTGCTTTCACTCATGCAAGACTTTACAAAAATTATGTTATTGTACCTACTGCTTTCAGCAAATAAGGACACACTGTTTTGGACTAGCTATGGGACTGGATTACCTACTGACTGTTCTTTGACTGTTCTCTGATTGGTCAGGTGGACACGTTCAGTATTGAAGCAGTGGATCTTGGCGAGGTGTTCAAGATCCGCATACGCCATGACAACAGCATGCTAAGTCCCGATTGGTACCTGGACCAGGTGGAGGTTGTGGACACGGATACAGATGAAGTGTTTCTTTTCCAGTGTGAGCGCTGGCTGTCTCGCAAGAAGGAAGACAAGCGCATTGAAAGAGTCTTCTATGTCAAGGTGTGTGTGTGTGTGTGTGTGTGTGTGTGTGTGTGTGCGTGTGTGTGCTTGCATGTATGTGTGTGTGTGTGTGTCTGTGTTTTAAAATATGTACCATTTTTCACTCTGTATAAATGCACAGTGCAGTCAAGTAATTGAACATTTACAATATTTTGCCTCTAGACTTCAGCTCCTTAAATTTGAAATGAAACAGTGTGCTCTAGTTTTGTGACCTTAAAGCAAACAATATGCATGTGCAAAAATCAATAATAAGAGTTGGCAACTGAAGTCCAAAAGTTATGTGGGGGAAAGTTTTTGTTTTATGCAGCAGCATAAATCAATTTTCTGAGTGCCCCATTTAGATGCAAATGGCCTGCCTCTGAGCATGAACTACATGCATCCTCCTATTGTTTTGCATTTTATTCATTTTTTTTGTATCACATACCGTCAGTTACTCTATATGCATAAACTAATGAAGTCATGCGATAACATCATGAAATCATAGGGTGTGCAGGATGTAAAATGGATATAATCCATTTTTATCACACTTTTAATTTGCCATTTTGATTTGTGGAATTAATAAAATGTTGCCAATGTCTCCTGTAAAGAAAACATGCTGACAAGATGAGCTTGCTTCATATGTTATACTTACACCCACATTATATTAATTCATAATTCATATTAATTTATCCATATATTACTTTAAAATAGGACCTTGACTTGAGATGAGCAGTCTCTCCTCCCCCACACTTAATACTGGGACAATGGACAGTGGATAATGCTTCTAACCACCAGTGATGCAATGCTGGGGTTCACAAGGGGCATGCGGTTCATTCCAAACCTGGTAGTGTCTGACATACAGTCCTCTCTGAAAGTATTGGAACAGCAAGGCCAGGTCTTTTGTTTTGCTATAGACTGAAAACATTTGGGTTTGAGATCAAAAGATGAATATGAGACTACAGAACAGATTTTTAACTTTCATTTCCTGATGGCTACAGACAGGCCAAGGCAATCACCAGACTGTAACCCAACTGAGCATGCATCTCAAATCCTGAAGAGGAGACTGATTTGAGGCTTGCTGGCTGTGTCTGTCAGCTGCTGGATGCTGAACCCTACACTCTGATGGACCCTATAATGAGAAGTATGGTTCGGCTGTCAGTTTGAGTTCTGGTTGAAAAACATCTTCCAACACAACAAGAGACATGCTGTCCTTGTGTGTCTTGGTCCAGCACCACAAGGAAGGGCTCAGACCTCAGGCTATTAGGAGGGCTTTGTAACAGCATCTGAGCCACATGGCTGTACTCAATGTCTTCACATTCTTAGAAATTTTCATCATGTTTTTTTTTTCTCTGCGTGTTGGCCAGTGCCGAGCCCGAGCTTTTGCGATTCATGGCCTGGCCAGGTTGGCTGTGTGTCTGGTAGTCACAGTTGGTGAGTTGGCTGTTGGCATAAGAATAGCGGTGGTGCAGGGGGCCAGCATGTGGTGCAGGGAGCCTCCGAGCCAAGGGTTAAGTCTCGCAAATGTTCGTGCACTGGCTGTATGAATATAGATCCATGGCAGGTCTTAGTATAGTGCGGTCTGCTGGGACCAATAACTGTGAGTCTGTAGATCGAAGGTGGCATATGAGTGGTTTCTGGTCTTGCAAAAAGGTCCAGCTGAAGGTATTAGCCGATGAAGGGAGTCCGTTCCAGCCTATTAGTGCTGTTAGCTCCGGTTATGAGAGGGAAAAGGGAGGAGAGCACCACTCTGATCCTGTTAGCACCGGTGCAGCTGAATGGGTTGGCTCAGTGGGTAATAAGTTGGCAGTAGAGCAAGGAAGGGAAGCACATGGAGCTCTGATAGCTCAGAGCATGAGCATGATATACGCATGCGCACAAGAGTGTATCCAGGTGTTAACAACGTTAGGAGGGGTGAAACAAAACTGTCAGCTATGATTAATACTGCTCCTCGCTCAAGCTGATATCACACAAGAAAACTAGGCTTAAATTCAGGTTCAGAAACTTGCATAAGTGAGACACGCCTCTGCTTTGCTCAAAATCCACCCTGCTTGCACTCTCACATAACTTCTGAATAGTGCATAAGTTTGGGGTTGCATCTACATACTGTGTGCTAATGTGTGCTAATTTAGTATTAAATCTTCATTCTCTGAATACAGCTCTTAGTGTCTAAATTATGGACCTTAAAGATGTCAATAGGAATTCCTATGTCAATAGGAAATAGGGATTAAGGTGAATAGAATACCCTAATCTGTGTCTGTTATGTGTATTATCCACCAAAGCTTACTGTTGACAGACTAAATTGCATGACAGAATTGTTCATAATGAATTGTTGTTAATAATAAACTACATTATATTGAAAAATAATTTTTTTTCATATTGGTTTTGTCATTTTTTTAAAGCAATATGCCACTTGAGGGCATGCATTGCAGTGATTTTATCACAAGTAAGGGGGTTAGAACGGGCTAAGATTGCCCTTACCCATCATAAAATCACTGTAATGCATGTCCTCTTGTGGCGTATTACTTTATTGTCATCTTATAAATATTTGTCTCTCCATAGATATTTCTTTAAAAATACAAGTTCTGCATGAATTAGGTACATTCACTGCTCAGTATAAAAAAAAGTTCAGGGTCAAATTATTATTATGATTATTATTTTAAATATTTATTTTCTACCTCTCTCACTCTAAATGTTTTCAGTTAATGACTGAATCATTGTACATGTGTATGTGTGGTTATGTAGGGATTCACAGGAGAAAGAGAGAGTGCATTCTGCCCTATAAGGAAAGTGACCAACCTGGACAGCAATATGAATAAAAAGAGCAAAAAACGAGCCACTGAGGAGGAGGAGGAAGAGGAGGAGGAAGAGGAGGAAACCTCATGTAAATGGACTCACACACACAAACACACACACACGATACACATGCCCACACAATCGTACAATGACTAATTAAAAATATACTTGCAGTGCTTATTATAGCCATTTTATATTACAGTATGTCTGCTTGTGTGTGTGTGTGTTTGTGTGTGTGTGTGTGTGTGTAGTGATACCGTATCACTTGACAGTGAAAACAGGCTCTGATCGTGAAGCAGGGACCAATAGCCGTGCTTATGTCATCATTAAGGGATCAAAACAGAGGCAGACTGAGCTTATGTGGCTGGAGCTGGAAGTGAAGAGTGCCTTCACACCCCAAGCACTCGACTATTTTACCTGTTATGGTAGAGATGTAGGAGAGATTAAAAAGGTGGAGGTGAGAACACACACACATGCATACAGTCAGTTGAGGTCCAAATCCCCATTTTCAATGCCATGAATAATAATAATAATAATAATAATAATAATAATGATGATGATGATGATGATGGTACCCAGACCATCACATAAAAGCACGTAAATTTGTAATCACAGATTGTATCAATTTGAATCACTATGTCAATTAGCAACAATTTGCTACACTTAGTGACCGAAGAGCAATATTTATAATATGACATTATGGCTGAGACTTTGTGAGGGGCAGGTGGGAACAACAGCTTATTTATTTCTATACTTATTTATACCTATATATCTATATTCAGCATAAAATAGTGTGCAACCCTGTGTTTACAGTAGAAAACAACAAGCCACTGTTGTGGTCCCCAGTTTGACTGTTATCCTCTTAAGTATTTCCTCCAAATTATCAGGCAATCCCAAGTGCAGTTAATGAAATGAGCTATAGCCTTAGTAAACTGAACATTAACATCAGGAGCATTGTGAGTGCATTTTGTGCATCTAGTTTGAGAAATATAATTTCATGACATTGTGATACTTTATTGTAGTGGATAAAATAATGACCTGTTATTGGTTATTGGTAGTGGACTCAAATTTTCAGAACCCACTGTAAATACAAATGCAGAAATATTCAAGAAAGCACAACTAACTTGAGGTGTGTGTGTGTGTGTGTGTGTGTGTGTGTGTGCGTGTGTGTAGTTAGGTCATGATGGTGCCACCGCGGAAAGCTGCTGGTTTGTGGATAAGTTCTCTGTTGCTGTGCCGACTAAAGGGATCATGTATGTTTTCCCATGCAAGTACTGGCTGGCCAAAGATCGAGGGGAAGGATTAACTGCACGCGTGTTTAATGTCATTGATGCAGATACAATCGGCATTTCGCGCAAGGTATACACCCACACACACACTTTCTCACACTGGCACATTGTTGATGCCAGAGCTTTTGCTAAATCTGGAGCTGCTTTCCATCATTTTTGGTGGCTGTGACTTTGGTGGGTGTGAGCAGCATGTGAGCATTTGATCATGAGTTTCTGGTCCAGTGCTAGGGTAGAAGCTGACTCCACAGCCAGGCCAGCGGCTTGAAGTGCCCTCAAACATGATCCCCATCCCGTGACACTTCCTTCAGTTTCACCGAATCATATGACAAGGGTCCATTAAGGTCACTGTGCTGCTGGGTCAGTATGGCAGTCATGTAGTCATTGCACTCATGAACTTACAAGGTGAAAGGTCTGCTGTTGTCCGAATACCTTGGGCTGATGCTTGACACCGAGTTTGGGTCAGCCATCTGGATATCATTCAGTTGCAACTTTTTCCTTGGCATCTTTTTTTTTAGCCTTCAACATGCTGTTCATGTTGGTAGCTTGGTAATTTCAGCGTATGAGTCTCACCAGTCAAAGAACCAAACATGCTCTGGCATTCATTATTGTTTTTGCCTGATTGTGATATTTTCAGATGTGTTTAGTTGGACCTATTTCTCAAAATATTGACAAATTAGTAATTTATACAACCACGGCCATGAAAAGGTTAACGCAGTTACTGGTGACGAATGAATGGTGGGTGGTTGATAATGTAGTAGATCATTGTGTCTTCTACTAGTTTTAACAGGCCTCATTTTCACTGGTGGTCCAAAAGGAGACACTGCCTTTGGTGATTCTTCTTTTACAGGAACGTCTATAGATAGCTCATAGCAATTGTTATGTCTCTTGGCTTGGTGTCTGAATCTGAGTTTGTGTGGTATTTTGCTGCATTCGCCATCAGGTGGCAGTGCTGTTCTTCTCTTGCCTCTCCAACTTTTTTTGAGTGGCGTGGGTAGCAGGGGGGTTAAAGCAGATGGGGCTGCTGCTGTTGGAAAATGTGCTGGAGAGAGTTTGGTTTTGAGCATGCTCCATTTCTTCAGCACTGTTCTCCCTTTTCGTTGTCTTTCCTCCTCCACTGCTTCTTTCCACCCTCTGTGCTGTTTTATTCTTTCCCTCCAGTGTGTGATTGTATTGTGTTCAACCCCATGTTCTGATGAGAATTAAGGAAAAACAAGGCACAAAACTTAAGTGTGTTTATAATAAATAATGCTCATTAAACAGAGATCTGTTATGATATTTCACTACATGAAATATAGTGTTAACTGTGTTAAGTTGGGGGCATCAATGACACACAGCATACTCTGTAGTCTTAGCTATGAATTTCTGCTATAGAGACAGATTCTATTGTCATGGCTTATACAGCTAATATACAGTTAAATATTCAATCATTAATGGTTTATATAAAAAATAACGTGTATAGGGGGTATGTTATATTTTAATAAGATACTTATTTATCTATTTAACTATTTCCTTACTTCAGTATCAGTATAAATCAGTATAATGAAAATAGTTAATAAACAACTTGTATCCTATGTATAATGGTCAGTATTGAAATTGACACTGTCATACAAATGTTGATTGCATATAAATATTTAGCTATTTATCAACATAGATGGGGCAGTAATGTTGCTAGAAAAGCTATTAGCTAGTTAACTAACTACATTTTCTAATAGTAAGGTAGCAATGTTGCTATTTTTATATCAAGTACTTGGAAAAGACAAACTATTTTATTGACTTTGTAGCACTGATGAACACTACATTTTATTTTCTTAATCCCTGTTGGCTGAATATAAGGCTAAAGGAGTTTTTCTGGTTGCTGATGAGACCAAACTCTCAGGCAGCTTGTTTTAGGTATTAGGCATTATGTGTATTTTGCAGATGTGGTGAAATAATGGATGGATCTTTCATGTAGTTTAGCTCCTTTTATCATTTTGCCTGCAGTGTAGCATAAACTACCTTCATTAAAAGAAATTTGTTTACATATGTTTTTACATGTGAAACACTATTCCTTTGTTTACTTGTATTCAAGTACATCAGAACTTGCCCAGGTGAGTTGCCAAGATGGCCACTAAGTGTACAGACTTTATTAGAAGGACTTTATTATCCTTCTGCCACTGAAAAAATGTATTCAACAGTTTTTTTTATAGATTATTCATGGTTCCAATGAAGAAAAATCAATATAACTTGTAAAGTGAAAGTGATACAATCTACATCCACACATTCTAAATATATGGTGATGTTATGGCATGCTTATTAATTATTCATGACTTTCTCTAGCTCATCCCAGTTAAAAATAATGCCTCTTGCCCTGTAGGTTATCTACGAGGTAACCGTGGTTACGGGTGATGTCCAGCATGCTGGCACAGACACGCAGATCTACCTCACGTTGTTTGGAGTGTACGGCATGTCAGAGGAGATCCTACTGCCTAAGTTAGAAGACAGGTATACACACAATCTCTCTCTCTCTCTCTCTCTCTCTCTCTCACACACACACACACACACACACACACACATGCACACACACACTAAAAGGAGAATGCAAATATACTCATACAGAAGAAAAACAAAGATGAGGTGTGAGGTGTTTTTTTGCATGGGTGTGTGGTCCCAGGTTTGAAAGATGTCAGACTGACACGTTTAATCTAGAGATAGAGGACATCGCTCCACTCCGGAAAATGCGAGTTCGCATCGATGGCTCTGGAAGCAGACCTGACTGGTTCCTTGATAAGGTGTGTCTGTGTATTACAGTCTTCGTTACAGATCATCTCTGAATGAAAACACAGATGCGTGACAAATTAAAGGAAATCTGATAGCTCTTTTATGCTTTAGAGAGCATTTGACAGTTCCAGAGACTTATACAATCGATGAAGCTGTTCTTTGAAGCTGTTCTGATGGCTTGTGGTCTCTGCACCTTACTAAGACACTGCTGATTCTGTTTTCACCTTTAATTTGTGACCCATCTGTAAATATGTCTATGAACATCCATGAACAGTACTGTTTTTCCTGATCCAGGGTGTGTGTGTGTATGTGTGTTTGTGTGTAGATTGTTCTACATAACCTTGAGACAGATGAGGTGGCATTGTTTGTGTACGAGGATTGGCTGTCCCGCACATATGGACCCAAACGCACACTTGTATGTGAGATGCCTGCAATTATTGACGATGAAGAAGTGGTACAACTCACAACATACAGTATCGCAGTCAAAACCAGTGACCTCGCAGGTACACAACTCTACAAACCCCTACGCTGCACACAACTCCACATTTCATACAACTACACACAGATCTATAAAGGTGATGCTGCGCATATCTACAGACTAGCCACAGCTACACACAAGTCTATGAATGCTACAGTAAACACATTCACACGTAAATGACTTGTACTACACTGTTATGTTTTAAGGGTGGGAACAGAAGCTGAAATGTGAATTATGTTTTAGGTGCGGGGACAGATGCCAATGTATGGATGATTATTTTTGGTGAGAATGGAGACACAGGAACTCTTGCTCTGAAAGAA
This sequence comes from Pangasianodon hypophthalmus, assembly GCF_027358585.1. Classification (NCBI taxonomy): domain Eukaryota; kingdom Metazoa; phylum Chordata; class Actinopteri; order Siluriformes; family Pangasiidae; genus Pangasianodon; species Pangasianodon hypophthalmus. The sequence goes on along the minus strand of NC_069724.1, from coordinate 17,223,728 downwards.
AGCGATAACACCAACAAATTTGAGCAAGGCTTGACTGACACATTTCACTTTATGGACATGCTCAGTCTTGGAGAACTCTCCAAAATCCGGGTGTGGCATGACAACACAGGTGAATGTTTTAACAAGTGCACAGTTAAACCATGCAATGCTCTGACAAAATTTAATCATGTGTATGTACAATATGCATTGTATGACTGTTAGCATATGTATATCTGTGGTAAAACTTTAATTTAACAATTGTATTTGAATACAAAAAAAGCATTCTACAGTATTTTATTTAATATCTATATATATATGGTGTACCGCAATATTGTATATTTAAACAGTGAAATTTTGTTCTAACATTGTTACTTTGTGGTGCTGACTGTACATGTGTGTCTAATGAGTATGAGTCTGTGCTATCCTGAATATCCCTATGCGTGTAACTGATTGTATATTGTGTGTATATCTGTGTTTCGTGACAGGGCTTGCTGCAGGGTGGCATCTGGAGTCTGTGGATATTCATGATGAAACCATGGGGAAGAAGTTTCGTTTTCGTTGTGACCGCTGGCTTGCAAAAAAGGAGGATGATGGGCAGATAATGAGAGAGTTGGCCTGTGCTAACAATGACGTTCTGGACTTTGACGAGAAAACAAGTAAGATGCTCAAATACGCACACACACATATCACTACATGCATGTCCTCATCCACATTACCACAGTATGTTTACACATGCTACTTCTGAGATGCCAGTGATCCTGACCCCTTCTGCTCCCCGGACCTGCCTGACCCATCCTGATGCCCTACTTCTGGTTGGAGTTCTCATCGGTTGAGTTCGCTCACTGCTGATGGGGGTGGCCCCATATGGATGGCCTGAAGAACCGTTGGATTGCTGGGGATGGTGCCACCTGGGGGCTGTGGAGATGGCTTGGGGATCACATATTGGGAGCTGTACTGTAATGGCTTGGGACTGTGATTGTTGTAGTGGCTTTGGGGCTGCAGTTGCCACGAGCACCTTCATACTCAGGACTCCATCAGTGGACGGTGGATAGATTTTAACCAATCGGACTTCTTGCGAAAACTGTGATGAATTTACTGGTTGCACAATTGCACTATTTGCCCATATAGTACACAATAATAGAAGGGATTTATTTATAATTGCACTATCCATTGCACCCGGATGAGGATGGGTTCCCTTTTGAGCCTGGTTCCTCTCAAAGTTTCTTCCTCATATTGTCTCAGGGAGTTTTTCCTTGCCACCGTCACCTCTGGCTTGCTCATTATATATTTTTTTAAATCCATTTACAATGACAATGTCCATTGTTAAAAGCGCTATACAAATAAAATTGAATTTAATTGAATTTTATTTTCAAAAATCACTGCATGTTTACCTGTCCCTGTCTCTAATTTAGTAAAAGTATGTTGGTGTAAAAACACTTGATAACACAAGTGTAAGTACAAGCAGAGGATTGAGCAAAATATAAGGTCTTGTCTATTTTATGGGAGGCTGAAGGTTTTGTGGAGTTTTGCATGATTTCTCTGTGTGCACATGATTTCCCGACAGGGATGTCTTCCTACCTCCGTAAAACATGCTGTTAAATGAATTGGCGACTCTAAATGTGAATGAGTGTGTGAATGTGTGTCTGCATGGTGCCCTGTGGTGGACTGGCATCCCATCTGGGGTGAGTTCCCACCTTGTGCCCGGGATAGGCCTTAATGAACATGCAGTTTGGGGACTTTCTACTTAAAAGTGTAATATACGTCATCAGCATGAACATTTTTATAACAATTTAATTTTTTTTTGTATACATGGTATACATGTTACTCAGGGATAAGCTTCAACCCCAATGTTTGTCACATATTTCAAGTTTTTATTTTTAAGTCTAAACTCTGTCACTTCTCTGTTAGAGTACGAGGTTGTCACAATAACAGAGGACACGGATGATGCTGAGACAAAAGAGAACGCCTGGATCATTCTGGAGGGGAGACTGGGAAGATCCAAAGAACTTACGATGGAGAACTCCACCAAAAAGAAACGTTTTTTACGGTAAAAAAAAATGCAGTCTTGTTCCTTGGAAATGGTTTTGGTCAGTTTAGCTTACATATATGAAAGAGAGTCAAGACTGCTCTTTTGTTCATGTCTGGTGTGTGCACACTGCTCTTCTATTTTATTCATCATCAAATGCAAAAAAAAAAAATGCTTTTTTAAATTCATGATTGATTAACAATCAGTGAAAAAGTCACATCTGATTAACAAAATATGGTGAAGAGTGAACGAACTAGAAATTACTTTACAATTACTTGGTGTGTGTGTGTGTGTGTTTCTAGAGGTGCCACGGACCGGTTTGAGTTCTCCTGTAAGATCCTGGGTGACATTGTCAGTATCTGCCTGGGCCACAGCCCCAAAGATGGCAAGAAGAGCAAATCAGAAGCCTTCTGGAGAGTTGAGGAAGTCATCATAACAGAGAAGAACCTTGGCAACAGGTTAGTGATCCCTGACCAAAGTGCTGGACACTGGTAGTTTATACTAAACTCTAAACGATATTAAACATTATACTAAACTCTAAACGATACTGAGATGCAGTGCATGGTGGAATTGCTTGTTCTGTCTCATATTTTCACAAATCCCTATGCCTTTTTTACATACACTAGGAACACACTAGCCTTGTGCCAAAATTACATTTTCATCTTCCAGTTATTGCCATACATGCTATCACAATATTGTATTTTCATTTTGAAAAGATTATGTGTAATTGTCTGTGTAACTGTCTCAGGCAGTTTTTTTAACCAAACAGTAAACTTGGAAGGCATCAAATTTGGGCCTAAAGGGCATCGGACATTTGTTTACTTGCAATTGCTCACTAACTTCTTAGATGAAATTAAAAAATGCAAATAATATTTTTAAATGCAGTTGCCTTTTGTCTCAAAAAACAGGTTGACCAACAGCCTGCCGTCACATTACGTTAGCTACGGGCCCAGATATCTATGAATGCAAATATCACTGCTAATCGCAAAACTTTTGTAAATATTTGAAAACATATTCCTCGGTGGAAGGGAAGAGAGTTAATGCACCTCCTATATAGAATGAGATTACCCTCCTTGAGAAGCAGATGTGACATTGTATTTAGCTTTTGACCAAAATAAGGAAACTTATTAATATTAAATATTATGGTATATCATAGTAGATCAGTGGCAGCTGGTCAAGGGCTACAATCTATCAGTAGCTTGACAGTGAAAATGTTAGGGCTGAGCAATGCATTATATCACATGGTCTCATCGATGCCATAATAAGAATGATGTGGGGCAAACTATTACACACATACTTGAAAGCAGACAGGTAGCCTCATTTGTGATTTCTACTTTTTTAGTGTTTCAGGTTTATAATGCCATACTGGGTTCATGCCATGTTTCCTCCTGATACCAAACATGTTATATGAAGAAATGTTATAACCCTTCCTTTCTAACCAATATACACTAATTTTACACTTTTGTTGTCTGCCCTTTTGTTTAATTTGTTTGCTTAGTGTAGCTACATTTTGTTTCTCTTTTAAATGTATTTTGGGGTTAAAAAGGATAATAGAGTCAATGATCCACCTTGACCACCTTGTTCACATTTATTACATATGCTCAAGATCAAATTAAGTAGTGTATCACTTGACATGACAGTCACTGATAGGCCACGTGAATCTACAGTCTGGGCAAGAAAGAAATCAGCCCCAGCCTCGCTTCTTCATGCCGTTCTGTAACTTTTTCTTACAACCGGTGGTGGTACTATTGTGCTTTGGTTCCAAAAAAGTTCAAAAATCCACCTTTGTTAACAGTGAAGAATCGGTGGTGGATTCCAAAATGCATGAAACCTTATATTTTTTTACCTTTGACCGAAGCGGGGCGTAGCCATGCTGGCCCATTTATACCAGCCAGTCCTGCTGTATAGGCTATTCCTGATGGGTAGGACATAATACATAGTATAACTCTTTATCCTTCCCTCCATTTACTGTCTCTTGTCTTCAGGTACATCTTCCGCTGCAATACCCTCATCCCTCTCTCATCCAAACGTGATGACTTCCAGACCTTTGAGTGCACAAAGTTCATTGAGAGCTTTGCCAGCAAGGCACGTAAACTGGTACCTGTCACATATGAGCTCATTGTGATCACAGGTGATGAGAAGGGTGCAGGCACAGATGCCAATGTCTTTCTTACTATCTTCGGCACCAGTGGTGACTCGGGCCGCCGCCAACTGAAGCAGAAGTTCCGTAATCTATTTGAGCGTGGGCGCACTGACCGATTCAGCATAGAACTGTTGGATATGGGAGAGCTGCTGAGAGTCTGCATTGAGCATGATAACACAGGCATCAGTCCTGGTTGGCTGCTGAACCGGGTTGAGATTACCAACACAGCCAATGGGGTGACCACTGTCTTCCCATGTGACAAATGGCTGGACAAGAACCAAGCTGACGGCAGGATTAAGAGGGTTCTTTACCCCAAGTATTGATGTCTTGGGATTCCAACAAAATATGAATGCACTAACAAAAGGCCAATGTCAATGTCAAATATCAATGTTGAGAGTATAACAGATTATATCAGCACATGCCTAATGCACAAATGAGTGAGGTAATGAACATGCTTACAAATGTGCTGCCAAATGGGATTATGTGGGCTAATAATGGTATTTTAAAGTGTCCACATTAATAATATTGCACATGTTCAATATTGAGGTATAGCATATAACAGACTATTCATATATACATAGCAGAAAAAAAACGAAAAGTAAAATGAATACTAACACACTACAAATGTGCTAACAAACATCAATCCTCATGAATTGAGCACAGGTAACAATGTTATTTATATCTGAGACAAAGATATTTTGCAATCTTAATACACAAAAGGGAAATGGGAATGATTTTGCTAACAAATGTGCTAATGAATATTCCTCTGGATCAGAGTTCTCAGGTGTCAGTTCTGCCATAGTACTGCACACTTTTTCCCTTCCTCTTGCAGATTCAAATTCAATGATTAGCTTTAATCTTAAAACACTAAATCACAGTGCTGTTATACTAACGTTATTAAATACACACTCTCAGGGCATTGACTATGCATGTTAACTGTGTGTGATGGAAAAAGATGATTGCACTGGATAATTGTGCACATGCATGTGAGATAACATGTTTTGTATGAAAGAGAGAATGATATTTTATAATGCTGATTTTTTTTTATCCCTTTTTGACAATATCTAAGTGTTTCTACCTCAATGGTACTCCACCAGGAGAGCAAACATGAATCATATTGCGTCCAAATTACCTGAAGCACATGAATAACCCTTTAATGTTTAGGTAATCGGTTTAAAGTCATTCGATTCTCTTTGATAAACCATTCTTTAACTTTCCTAATGACATCTCTGGAGCTCACTTGAACTGCACTAGTTTATTTTTTGCCATCCTTCATCACACACACAAATTTTCATAATTATCCAGCTCTTCCTGAGTTAAATCGTGTCTCTTTTTAGGAAACCCACTAAACTGTGTAATGCATGGGAACTATGGGAAGCCCGACAGGGTTGTTGGACTAAAATCAACATAAAATCAACTTGTATGAAGTGATTGATAGAAGTGCTTGTTTAGATAGTTAAACATGCTAAACATATTTCAGCAGTAAGTATGTATAAGATTCTTTGCCAGAAACACAATGCTAATCTTAAGGTCCATTTATGCCGATAAATGCTTTGTCCAGTAGATCATTAAGCACAAATATGGGTAATATACTATTACTACTAGAAATCTAAAAATAAACAATACACACACACACACACACACACACATTTATATATATAATTTCGATACATTTCAATACAAGTTTCATACTATCCATTTTATACTTGAATAAATGGTTGTACAGTTTTTTTTATAGTAATTTGTTGTTTTATTTACCTGCAACCAAATTGAGAAATGTATATGCTGTTTTTATGTAGATTTATATGTGACATTAATATCTTAAATAATCTAGACACACTTAAGAAAACCTTAATTTTACAGAAAATCTATCAAAGTGTAGATAACTTACTATACACCTAGTTGCATACATCTAAAGTTTAGTTGTTGGGGGTTTTTTGTAAGTAAAATTTTAATACTTAGTTATACTCCAATGTATTTTTTGTAGTCATGTATCAAAATTTGTAGCTGTGTTTAATATTAAATCTCAGATTATGACATATCCTCTCAGTGTTCCACTCAGTGAAATGAAATACTTGACAATGATTATGAACACTCAGATAAAAGGATTCTTTTCATAAAAGTACTGTTACTATAAAGAATTTTAAGAGTTACTTACACAAATTCAATTTTTGGTATAGTTTTACATAGCATTGAAGATGTAATTTATACAAGTTTAATTTATACAAGTAAATATTGTATATTGCTGAAACTGATGTCATTTAACTTTTGATGTCATTTTTAAATTTTGTGTTGAGCTCAGGAAAATCTGTGATGCTGGGATGATGTGCATGTTGATCGCTGTAAATTCAATAAAACAATTTTAAAATGACTGCTTCTTCTGGTGTAAGATATAATATATCAAATATGATATATCTTATATGTATTTCTGTCAGTTTCTTATTTTGACCTTGACTGTATACCTCATGTTATAGAGAATTGAACAGTGAAAAAGAAAAGGGCATAAACAATCCTCTTATATTTTGCTATTTGGTCTTCTGTCCACAACAATTCCATGTTTGGTGGTGTAATTTTTCCCTACCCCTTTTTCCACATTGCTGCGATCTTGCAGACAGATCTGCCCAGGCCCTGTCACTGGTTCCCGCAATGACACAAGTTTATGTAGGAAAAGTGTAGAAGTATACTGTGTACTCTATACTGGCAATAACATCATGTACTGTGTACTGTACTATAACATCATGATTCTGATGCTCATATTCATAAATTGCTCATATGCACATAAATTCCTGGTTACACAATTGCACTATTTAACTATATAGTATACAGTTATAGAAGGGAAATTATTTACAATCGCACTATTCAGTGTCACCAAGATGAGAATGGGTTCCATTTAGAGTCTGGTTTCTCTCAAGGTTTCTTCCTCACATCATCTCAGGGAGTTTTTCCTTGCCACAATCACCTCTGGTTTTCTCATTAGCGATAAATTCATAAATTTAAAATTTATGTCTGGAATTTATATATTTCCATAAAGCTGCTTTCCATTGTTAAATATGCTATACAAATTAAATTGAATTGAAATGAATCATACTGTAACATCATGTACTGTGTTTGAATACTTACAGTCAGGTCCGGAAGTATTTGGACAGTGACGGAGTTTTTGTGATTTTGCCTTTATACACCACCACAATGGATTTGAAATAAAACAATCAAGATATAATTGAAGTGTAGACTTCAAGCTTTATTTTAAAGAGGTTCCACAAAAATATGGCATTTACCATTTAGGAATTACAGCCATTTTAAGCAAAGTACTTCCATTTTCAGGAGCTCAAAGGTATTTGGTCAATTGCCTGACAAGAAGGTAATTGACCAGGTGTGGACCATTCCCTCGTTACTTCAAGACAAATAAAGCAGATGAAAGGTCTGGAGCTGATATCAGGTATTGAGTTGGCATTTGGCAGCTGTTCGACTGGAGTTACCAGTATGAAGTCCAAGGAGATCTCAATGCAAGTGAAGGCAGCCATCATTAGGCTGAAAAAAACAACATAAATCTATAAGAGAGATAGCAAAAACCTTAGGTGTGGCCAAATCAACACTTGGGTACATTCTTAAAAAGAAAGAAAGCACTGGTGAGCTCAACAACATCAAAAGGCCTGGAAGACCACAGAAGACAACTAAAGTGGATGAACGCAGAATCCTTTCCTTGATGAAGAAAAACCCCTTCACAACATCAACAGAAGTCAAGAAGACTCTGGAGAAGGTAGGCTTATCATTGTCAAAATCTACAATCAAGAGACGCCTTCATGAGTGTAAATACAGAGGGTTTACAACAAGGTGCAAACCAGTGGTAACATTCAAGAACAGGAAAGCCAGATTAGACTTTGCCAGAAAATATCTAAAAAGCCTCCCATGTTCTGGAATAAGATTCTTTGGACTGATTAACTTGTACCAAAATGATGGGAAGAGAAAAATATGGCGAAAGAAAGGAACAGCTCATGATCCAACGTATACCACATCATGTGTCAAACATGGCGGAGGCAGTGTTATGGCATGGGAATGTATGGCTGCCAATGGAATGGGCTCACTGGTGTTTATTGATAATGTGACTGCTGACAGAAGTTGCAAGATGAATTCTGAGGTGTATAGGGCTATACTCTCTGCTCACATTCAGCCAAATGCTACAAAACTGATAGGACACCGCTTCACAGTGCAGGTGGATAATGACCCTAAACATACTGCGAAAGCAACTCAAGACTTTTTGAAGGCAAAGAAATGGAATATTCTTCAATGGCCAAGTCAGTCGCCTGATCTCAACCCAATAGAGCATGCTTTTCACTTACTGAAGACAAGACTGAAGGCAGAAAGACCCACAAACAAGCAGCAACTGAAGGTGGCTGCAGTGAAGGCCTAGCAAAGCATCTCCAGGGAGGAAACTCAGAATTTGAGTTTTGAGAACATGGGCTCCCGACTGCAAAGGATTTTCGTCCAAGTATTAAAATTATGGTTATATTTACAATTGTGTCACTTTGTCCAAATACCGTTGAGCCCCTGAAAATGGAGGTACTTGTTGAAAATGGCTGTAATTCCTAAATGGTAAATGCCATATTTTTGTGGAACCTCTTAAAATAAAGCTGAAAGTCTACACTTTGATCGCATCTTGATTGTTTTATTTCAAATCCATTGTGGTGGTGTATAAAGGCAATATCACAAAAACTCTGTCATTGTCCAAATACTTCCAGACCTGACTGTATATCCCTCTGATATGAGGACCTAATGGGGCCCCATACAGGGTATAGGAGAATGCTCCTGATGTTCTACGCTTCCTGTGAAAGCTAATGAGGGTGGCATGGGAGAGGCAAGTCATACCCAATGCATGATGCAGAGCAGGAGGAGGACTGATTCCAAAAGAGAAAGAGTCTTCAGAGATCAGCCAGTTCCGGCCAATCAGTCTCCTCAACGTTGAAGGCAAGATCTTCTTGTTATAGCGCAAAGGCTGACAAGCTAACTGTAGAGAAACAAACTGGACACAACAGTCCAAAAAAGCTGGAATGCCAGGGTTTTCTGTGTGTCTAGAGCACACTAGCATGAGCTGGCATCAAATTCATTCTGCCAAAAGAACCCTCCATATGATTTTCCTTGACCTTGCCAAATCAATTAAGCTCTGCACAGTCTCCTCTGGGCCGCATTTGACTTCTTCAGAGTGCCAGAACCTTTTACAAGCCTTTTACAACCTAACCATACCTTGATGTCCATGCAGTCACTGCAGGAGATTTTTGAAGTCAGCATTGTGGTAGGACTATCTTATCACCAAACAACAGCAGGCCTTTAGATGTGGTGAGTTTGTTTCCCAGTGGAAGTATCTCTGAATCTCTGCTGGGACTTTGCTGAAGTACTTTGGCCAGCTGGCACTGGTAACAGAACTCGCAATCTGTAACTCTGGGTCTCATTTCGCCTGCTGCTTGAACAAGTGTAGGCTACATGCCTGGAATCTTTGTACGCTTGAATTCCACTTACTAATTCTGACACTTCAAAGTTTCTGACAGCTAGGGGGTGTCTGTTTAGGACAGCTTACCTGCAACCATCAGTGGTTTTCTACACATGTAAGTGGATCTTAGTTGTACCTCATTATCCTTGTTGTTTTAGAACAGAATACTCACAAAAGCATCAGGGTTTTAAATCTGTAGTGGGCAGCTACAGGAAGCAATGGGGTGGTGTGGGGAAACTTAGGAAGGTTGGAACCAAGTCATGCAGCAGCATTCTGGATCAGATGCAGAGGTCAAATGAAACACAGAGGCAGACATGCCAAGAGCAAGTTGCAGTAGTCCAGTCTCAAAATGATAAGGGACTGAACAAGAATCAGAGTCGCACCTCTGTGGATAGAAATGGACGAAACCTTCTGATGTTATAAAGGAGAAACCAGAAGAGTGTGTCAATGTGAGGTGAGAAGGACAGTTGAATGTCCATGGTTACCCCAAGGTTGTGTGCAGTGACAGATGGCTAGATCTGAGAGTTGCCTAGGGAGATCACAAGATCCTGACGTGGGGATGCATCACCTGGGATGAACAGCATTTTAGTTGGGATTAAGCTGGGATTAAGTTTCACCTGATGAGCTGCCATACTTGAAGAGGTATCTGTTAAACATGATGAGATCCATGCAGAAACATTAGCATCTGAAGGAGGATAGGAGAGGATAGGTTGAGTGTCATCTGCAAAGCAGTGCATAGCATTGTGATTTGGGAACGTTACATTACAAAATGACCTCACACAAAATGAATAGCCAACATGAAGTTATCTGAATTAGGGACCAATTTAGATATACTCTGAAATGTATGCTTTCACTTTTTAAAAAAATAAATCATATTCATACCATATGTTTATACTATTTTTCATTACTGCTTACACCACAAAATATTACAAATGAGCAGCAGGGCAAATGTTTGTTCTTTCAGAAACTTTTCATGAATATTCCTAGTGTTACGTCCCTGGACGTAAGTTATTCTTTTTTTTTAAATCTTATTTGCATGTGTCTTATGTTGTACTGCGTGCTACAGATTGTGCGCACTCTCTCTCTCTCTCTCTCTCTCTCTCTCTCTCTCTCTCTCTCTCTCTCTCTCTCTCTCCTCTCTCTCTCTCTCTCAAGCAGAATCACCACCACCTGTAGCTCGTTGTGAGAGCGTGCCTGAGACTGAGGGTGGAGTATATTGTGGCAGTCCAGTGTGTGCTGCAGAGAGAGACACACTTCTCCCCTGCTCCAGACTGAATTTAATGATTTCAGGATTATAGTTGCTAACCTGAGGTTGAGTTGTGAATTAGCAGTGGCTAATAGTGCTACAGTTGTGAACTGTGTCTGGAGGTAGTGCTTGTGCTTGTTCTGCTTAGTTAAGATAAGTACAAGATCATGTTCTTTTGAATTCTGTTGTTTGTATTTGCTGAGAGTGAAAAGGGACGCTGTAGGGGGAGAGTGCCTTTTTCTTTAAATACTACTTTCATCCCTGTTTTTTGGTTCAGTTAGGGAGTTGAGGGAAGTTGTATGTTGTTTATTTCTCTTTTTCTTTTGGGTGTTTGAGGTAAGTTAGTGCTGCTCCCTAACCTAGTTAGAGAACTACTTGTTTGTTATTTTAGGCCTTGCTCTCTCCTGAGCCATTGCTCCCTATCTCCTTATGTTGAACTTACTGTCTTTTTCTTTTGTAAATAAATCTCCACTTTTGTATACGTCTGAATTGGTGTCATCTTCACTCTGGGGCAGAGGACTGAAGTGTGTTCTTGCCGTTTCCTTTTAATTTTATGCTTTTTCATTTGCTACTTCTCCTCACAATCCCCTAGACAGGAGGGGAACGTAACACCTAGCAATATTGCTTGCTTTCCATGTAAAAATTGTTTACTTTGACAACTAACAATTACGTAACACAGTGAAGCATGTAACAACATCTTTATTGGGTATGTAAAATAGTTAGTTCTTAGTTCCAGATATTTAACCAAGCATGTAAACTGCAATGAATAAGCATGACAAATAGTTCTAAAAATGATAAATACAGAGGATGAAAAGACAATGTTTTGGCGAGGTGGGAGAAGACAAAATTTTTAGTCATATTTACATGCAAATGGTCAACATTATTACAGATGGGACCCAAGAATGACAAGTCAGGAAGAGTGAGGTAACTGGATTTCACAGAAGTTGCCTGTAAAAATTCACACACTGCCACAAAGTCTTTGAAAAGATAATATAATTCAACTTCTAAAACAGTATGGGTTCTCAGCTGCACTCAAGGGGAGCTGCTGCATGGCACAGTGTGAAGTGTTCACTGCTCCCAACATGGATGTCTACACTAGGGAAAACTTCTGACTATGTAGCACAGTGGGTTCCCAGGACTGGAGATGAGAATTACTGCAATAGATTATGATTATGAGTTGACTACCAGGCAAAACTATAACAAAATGACAAAAAAAAAGATAACAGTAAAGCATTGTTATGTATTGTTTTAACAACAGTAATATATTTATATCCTTCCTCGGAGTCCTAAATTTACAGATTAAAAAAATAATTTGTCAATCAGTTACGGATCCTATTGTGATACGTCACCTGGACATGTTTTCTGCTCAGAAAAACAGAAGCTTCTTTGTTTTCCAAGCATTAGAATAATATTTAAATTAGGTTAAATTAGCTAAAAAGGAATGCACCGTATACATGAAAGCTTAAGTAATTATACACATTATGTAAAGCGAGAGGAAGCAGATAGCTTTCTAATAGAGCATTTTTTGCTGTGCAGATACAATTTCACAGGCTTGGAGCAAACATAGTTTAGCCAGAAAAAAACCCTTAACCACTCACAGCATGTTCCTTCTTTACTGACCTGAAGCTGATTTGGAGAGTGCTTCTGATATTTGGATGCACAACAGCCTTAGGGATCTTGGATTCAAGGATATGAAGCCCTGTCACAAATATGCAGGGACATTTTTTTCCTCCAGTGCTAAATTTTAGAATCTAGTGTTCTGATGTCTAAAACTTTCAGTTTTATATGCTCTCTGACTGTAGCACTGTTTATCAATTTGTACTAATTTAGTGCTAATGTAGTCCCACACATAGTCCCTGCCATTCATCAGAACTTGTGCTGCACATCAGGGTTTTTTTTTCTGCATGAAAATGCCCTTCTTAGCTTGTATAATCCTGTCTGTTTTTCAGATCCCAATTTTGTTGGATTTTGTTAGATTACATATTTAGTAAGATAGCTTGACTATTTTTTTCACAGCCAGCAGGGCAGATTACCATTCTAGGTTCTGAAACTGTTTTAGTTTATCATTTGCTTGTCCTAAAAAGACAGGATCTAATGGGCACAAATGTCAACAACGTGATTATAGAACACTATACTGAATTTTCAAATTATTGGCATGGCCTAGCTGTTATTGCATCCGTAATGGCCATGTGAGTGACAGGTTTCATGACTTATTCGAAACCTGGATATCAGAAATCTGTGGCCATACTGGACTACCAGGAAGACCCAGGCAAATCATTCTCATCCTGTATTTAAAGTTTTGCATACTTTCACATTGCCATTGCCATCGGGATTAAAGTACCAGACAGTTGTTGCTCCGAAATACAGATAGAAGTGTCAGTTAAATAACTGTCATCTTACAATAATAACAAAAACATTGTTGTACCACTAACATGGAGAAACTGTATTTCATACAGTTGAATCAAATAATTCAAGCACACTTTATAACAAAATGTCATTAAAATTGGCATGTTGTTTCTTAACACTGTGCTCAATGATGAGTCTACGTGGATTCAGCAGGCGAAGTAGCGTATGCAGGATGCACCACAGTAAGCATTATTAAGATTTTCTGGTACTGTTGCTACAAAACAGATTTCAGAATGAATGGCAGCTTTTGCAGCTTGAATCTGCAGCATATCAACATGCTTAGCGTTTTGTTCTATGAATCGCTATGTATATTTTCTTTTTAAGCACCAAAATTCACTTTTTAAAATTCAGCACCGTTCTTGAACACTTTAAATAATATCCAGCTGCTATGGTGTGAGGTAGACACGCCCCACCGGATGAGCACGCCCCACTACCAATAAGACACACTCCTTTGCAGGCCTCCTCACATTTTGCCTGAGAAATGCCACTAAACCATCGTGACCCTTTTGTGAGGAGGTGTGTCTGATGTATGTAACTTGTAATGTCAAGAGAACTATCCATTACACACACATCTACACACACGCCTCCACACACAAAGACACACACACACACACACACACACACACACACTCAATCTATGCTAAAGAATAATCTCCCTGACCAGTCACATTAAAATGCACACACACACACACACACACACACTCACACACACTCACACAAGCAAGCACAAACACTTATACCTCCCTGTCTGATACTACGTTAAATTACACACTTTTGATTGTTGACAGTACCCCTGAAATACCTTCCATAAAGTTAACCCACTTGATATTTAATCAACATATAATAAACAGTTTCCTTCTGTATTGCACTTTCTGCATTACTGATATAGTTATTGTATAAAAGCTCATACATACATATAAATTTTTCCAATTCTTAATTCTTCTCTACAATAGAGCATCCTTCCTTAGGACAAGCATTATAATAACTTATAATATTCAATAAAGATAGAATAAAAAGAGAGAGAGAGAGAGAGAGAGCGTGGCAGTATTTCCCTGGCCTAGATGTCCTGTACCTATGTAAACTGGGTCATATTCTTAGAGTCTTCTCTCATATGACATCTGAGGCCGGAAGGGTGGATTTCTCCTCCACAGTCTTTTAGTGCTAAATCCCCCAGAAGCCCCGCTCACACCACCTTCTTCCTGTTTCTGCAGTCCAATCAGTGGCTGAATACTAAAGCGGCTGTGACGTGGGTTGCTTCAGCCGGTTATAGTGTGCAAGGAAGTGGACACACATATGCATACCAATTCAAGTGTACACACACTACAGGAAACACACAGGTCCGACCTCCAGGTGATAGCGTGACATGGATGCCGTTTTTGGCAGATTAGCAATGCTTTTGATGGGAAGCAGCGAGGCGTCTGTCACTCTGAACAGAAAGACTGCATTCCTCCAATGGCCATCGCGTTGCTGTACATAAAAACAGATGGAGTAAAAATATTAACCCTTAACTTCTTAAATCAAGATCATAACATTTTTTTCCCAACATGATACTTGGCTCAATTACTCATTGCTCAACAGGTATAAAGGTATATATAAAGGTATATAAAGGTATATATAAAGGTATATAAACCTTTCTCAGTTTCAGGTTTATTGAAATATCTGAACCCTGTTTTCCCATGGATATTTATGTGATTTGACTACCGTGGCAACGGCACAAGGCTGTGATGCTTTTGGTAAACGTGGCCCAGGGTGGTGTGTAAGGACAAGGGAATTTAAAGAAGAAGAAAGGAGCAAGAACATTCAGTGCTCTCTATGTGATTACGTATACAGGCAGTTTTAGGAAGTCTGTATAATAAAGTCAGAAGTAATGTGTGCAAATGTCTTTGAAGGATGAAGTAGTCATTCTACACAGTTTTGACATACTGCAGTTTATTTTAGGATTCTGGCAGCTTTTTGCTAACAGGTTGTCTTCTGGATAAAGTGGCTGATCTGGTTCATAGGTATATTCATGGTAAAATGGGATGTTGGTGCTAGAGGATTTACACACATCAGGATGACTGTAACTTGATAATATATTCTATTGATAATAGTTGAGGTGGTTTCAATCAATATTAGATATTCTTAAAATAACTTTAAAATAAATGTAAAATAATGTTGTTATAAAATTATGATATGGCCTGGGTCAGTGAGACCTCCATCAGAACAGGTGACTTTCAGCAAAACTAACTAATCAGAAAGTGAAAGCTATCTGATTAGCTAGAAACAGCTAATCAGAATCACTTTGTGTGTTGTGGCATTCTCACCCAGCATGTGTCCTCCAACACTTCTGGTTCCAGCATCATTCCATTCCACGCCATAAACCTCACGGCATTCTTAGAAGGAGTCTGAGCGGGGGTGGAGCTCCAGATGGTGATGTTAAGACAGTGGATGGTGATACGTTGCTCTGCCCCTGAACCCAGCAGATGCAGGAAGTTCATTTGGACATGCCTGACTCTGAACTCCAGCTAAAAAAAAATCATAGCACTCACAAATTAGCTTTTGAAAATAGAAAACTGCCATTCAAATGAATCTATGATACCAGATTAAAAGGTTAATCATTGCAATGTACTAAATTAACTGATGACTTTGCCTGTTGATGATAGCAGTGACACGATGACACAATGTGATCTGTCATTGCACTGCAGCTACCACCTATGACCCAACATTTGCATTAACTTAACACTGTTGAGATGGTATCTGTAGTGTTACACTTGCCAAAGTTGGAGCTAGCTAAATCTAGCAGCATGTCCAGAATGTGAGCACATACAACCTTGTATATGTTTCATCAGAGCAATTTGTCAATGTCTATTAATTTTTCTTTGTTAATTACCAACACTTTTTGTAATAGAGCTGGTGCATTAATATATGACTGTTAATTTGCCATTATACTGTATATAGACATATGTAATTAAATTAGTTGAACAATTGTATCAGGTTAACATGCAGGTTTACATTATTTGAATATATTATGTTAATTCTGATTATGTTCCAATTAATATCTGATTAGTTAAATTCAGTACCTTGGACACAGTAATTGGTCTAAGGCAGGTGAGCCCGCCTCTTGTGAAGTTGCATGTCACTTCTATAGAGTCAGTAGGACAACCCAGGTTTGGGTCAATCCAGTAAGTGCCTATAAAAAGGAGAGGATATTTAAATGCAATATTCATTGAACCATGTTTCAAATTTTGCAGCATTCACAAGCTGTATATGGAAGAACATTTTGTCACTATAGCAAATAGGCCTATGTTTATACACGAGATAATTAATTGAAATGAACACACACACATACACACCATCGTTGAATTTGTGTTGGCAGGTTATAAGGTCCCGGCAGAGGCGAGCCGGATGATCCCGTGTTCCTAGTGGATTCTTCAGACTGAGAACTAGCAAATTCAGATAGTGCAGTGTCTGTAAGATCTCTGGAGCTCGGTCCATGGGAAAATCCATTAGATCTGCCACCTGAAAGAGACAGAGAGAGATAGAGAGAGAGAGAGAGAGAGAGAGAGAGAGAGAGAGAGAGAGAGAGTTTAATTTTAAACTACCAATGCAGATGCAGAAAAAACAGAGTGGGAGACACTAAGACAAGTTAGTAGTGCTGGGCATGGTTAATTATGAGAGACATATTTTTAAAACAGAGTGTAATTCACACTTTTTTTTTTTTTTTAACAGAATTCTTTGTCTTTTTGGTGTAAGGTCATGTACACCAAGATGATAAGTCATGAAACACCCCCACTTTTCTTCACAACATATAGGCAACAGAAAAAAATCCTCAAAATCCCAAACCCAAAAATCACATCATAGAAAGATAAATCTGGACATAATACATCTTAATGCATCTGTACTTTTAAATGAGTAGTGTAATCTTCACATGAAAAGGCACTTGCGAGCTAATCTTCATCTCTGCAATCATGTCTTTTTTTTAAAAAAATCCTAAATGTCTGTACCGGTTGAATAATAACATTGTTGCCCCTCTCACTGTATATAGCAGGTGGGGGTGTGGTTTAGTGGGAGTCTGCAGTGGGAGGGTAATATTTGGGGACAAGCTAATGACTAACATGTAATCTCTGTCCCCTGAGCACTGAGTGTGTGTATGTATGGTGATATGAGCGGAATAAAGCTGAAAATGCTAAGAGAGGTGGAAAGTTGTCAGGTATACATATGATTGTGTGTATTAGTATATATACATTTTTATACACACCTTAGTTTTAAAAGCAGCATGTGAACCAACCAACTCAGACAGAGTTCCACCACTATCGTCCTGTTGCTTTAGAACACACACACACAGATACACACAAAATCAATCCATTTTTGATTTTCATTTGGTCAGATGGGTTGATCTGACCAGTGGGGGAAAAAAACCCTACTTAAATACTTACAAAGGCTTTTGGGATGCTGGGAGGTCCCTAAAAAAAGGAAAAAGCAACCAGTTAGGGCTTAAGTTTGTGTGCATGTTGCTATGTGCACATAGGACAAAAGGAAGTCTGTGTATAGATTGAAAGCTGTCTTACTGGTGGTCCAGGAGGTCCTCGACGTCCAGGAGCACCCTAAAAACAGTCAGCAGAGTCTAAATGACTGTGAAAGGTATGTGTGTGTGTGTGTGTGTGTGTGTGTGTGTGAGTCTGTGCATATGTGTGTCTATGAGTTTTGAAAGCCTCACCCTCGGCCCCTGAGCACCCTACATGACAAAATAAAGAAAAAAACACAATATTTAGAGTTTTCTATTTTTCTATTCCTGAAACATTGCACATTGAAAAAAATCCACATAAATTCTCTGCATATATATTCAATTTTACCATTTCTCCTCTGCTACCAGAATCCCCTCTAGGACCCTAGACAAAGCCAGAGATCAAGAAAGTCATGTGTCAAAAATTCAGTGGGGCAGTATTCATCATATCCTGTCCCAAATGGCTTTAAATGGCTTGTTAATGTTCATCTTTTAGAAACTAACACAAACATTGTCAAATTGTATTGTTCAAATATAATTTTCATATTGTTCATAATTTTTCAACAGTAAGTCAGTAAGTCAAGTAACATAATGGATAGTGGACTATATTAAGATATCAAGTGTATATTAAGATAACAAGCAACACCAATTGCAACAGTGTGTTTAAATGAGTGAGATGGTGACAAAACAATTATATAAAATGAAGCAGTGAAGAAGTGTGTAAACAGGATATTTACATATTTCAGCTATGCTTCTAAAACAGCTGAAAAATGAATTTGTCTCTGTTTTAAATAGTGGATTCTTTAATAGTGAATATTTACTTTATATTAATTTTTTAATATTTTATATTAGTTTTTCATAACTAAAGAAATAAAAACAGTTCTTGGTAATGGACTCAGACATTTTGGCCTCTACTGTATGTTTTCTATATATTTAAATTTGGTATTATTTGTAGCATGTTATACCACAGCGTTAATTAATTTTTAATAACAACAGCTCTGACAGAAGCAATGGCTGTAATTCAAATCACAGATTTATATTAATGCACTTGATCTAATACATTATGTTTTCTATAGTAACAACTCATTCACAGGGACTTGTATGATACTTAACATAATTTAAAGCTAACAATAGTGTTTTAAAAACATTTTTATTATTTGACACAGAAAAACATATAATCATTGATATGGTGAAGCTTTTTTTATACAGAGACATTTATTTAACATTTATGAAAGGAGGCTCAGGTGTCAGCACTACGTAACTTTTCTGCCATGGGGGAGTTTTCAGAATAGAGGACTTGGTACATTCGGGTTTCTTGATAACATCGCAAGCTGCATTTTTTGTTTCATTAAATGGGGAGATATAAACTCTTTACATGTGCTATAATGTTAGTGACAACAGGAACTAATTTGTTTCCCTGACATTCTACAACATTAAAGTATGAATGAAATGTATGATGTATACAGAAATAAAACACTTGTGTACTTATTAAACTTATATATGTTTGATCACTCACAGGACTGCCACCTGGGCCAATTATACCAACAGGACCAGTCACTCCCACTTTACCCTGAGGAAGATGGGAAAGAAAAACTTAAACATTTCTGTCTTGCACTACTGATAAACATAAATAAGTCTAGATTGGAATAAATTATGATTAAGATTGCAAAAACCATAACAGGTGTATGTGTTGATGGATAACAGTCTATAATTTGCACCCATAACTCTATGCTTGCATGTGTGGTGTGTATGCATCCAGAAGCCAAACTGTAGAAAAAACAGACATTCAAAGAAAATATGAAAATGTCATTGTTTTTCAAAAATTGCATGTTTTATTTAGAAAGCTAAAGGAGACCTAATGTTAAAATGTTACCTAAAAGGTTACCTGAGGTAGTGACCCACCCCATGTTTCAACATGTAGTCATTTTTCCCAAAAAGCAAACTGGAGCACTCAGGTGTGTGGCTACATCATGCCAAGAAGAAAGTACATCAGTCATGACCTTAGAGAAACAACTGTTGCTGCTCATCAATCTGGGAGGGGTTATAAGGCCATCTCCAAACAATTTGAAATTCACCATTCTACAGTGAGAACTGTTTACAAATGGAGAGCCTTGAAGACAGTTGCCAATCTTCCCAGGAGTGGGCATCCCAGCAAATTCAGTCCAAGGTCAGAGATATAAAGAAAAACCCTAGAGCTACATCATGTGACCTACGGCCTCTGTAAGAACATTAAATGTTTATGTTCATGACAGCACAATTGGAAAAAGACTGAACAAGAATGGTTTTCATGGAAGGGTGGCTAGGAGAAGCCCCTTCTCTCCAAAAAGAATACGGCAGCACTAATTAGGTTTGCAAAATTGCACCTGAACAAACCACAAAAGTTCTGGAACAATATCCTTTGTACTGATGATACCAAGGTGGAGATGTTTGGTCATCATGGGCTTGTTCTGCAGCCACAAGACCTGGGAAACTTGCAGTTATTCAGACAACAAAGAACTTCACTTTATACCAGAATATTCTCGAGACACCTGTGAGGCCATCTGTCCTGTTGCTTAAGCTGGGCTGATATTGGACAATGATCCCAAGCACACAGGCATATCAACATCATAATGGCTAAAGGAAAAAAAAAATCAAGGTGTTGGAATGGCCAAGTCAAAGTCCAGACCTCAACCCCAATGAGATACTGTCGTGGAATCTTAAGAGAGCTTTGCATAAATGAATGCCCTCAAATATCAATGAACTGAAGCAATTTTGTAAAGAAGAGTGAGCCAAAATATCTCCAAAATGATATGAGAGACTGATAAACTCCTACAGACAACGTTCACTTCAAGTTATTGTTGCTAAATGTGGTTCTACATGTTACTGAATTATAGGGTATAGCAACACAATTGTTATTTAGGCCCTGATAAATAAAAACATTGAATTGAAGGAGGGTGTATGAATGAATGTTTAGTCTCACCATTTGGCCTGGGGGCCCTTTAGGTCCACGAAAGCCTTTTGGCCCAAAGTCTCCTGGAGGCCCCTGCCCAACAAAAAAAGACACTATTAATTAAACACATATGCACACCTACATACAAACAAAATCACTACTCACTTACTAAACTATGTGTTCATGGTATTTCCTAGTTTTGCAAAGTTAGTATAACATGCAGTAACCAGAGACCAAGAAAACATGGCACAATATAACACACCGTGTGTGTGTGCTTGTGTGTGGAGGGTTGGTATGTTTGTTGTCAGATGATGGTGTCTGTGCTTTTCCATAATTTGTACTCAAAGCTGTACATGTGTGTGTGGTGGATGTGGAAATTTGAATGTATGGGGCCATTTAAAACTGGGGATGAATGAACTTTGTGATTTAATCATGCACACACACACACACACACACACACACACACACACACACACATAAACAAATCTTCAACCAAGAATTAGCATTTACCAGTTCAGACCACACATTCATCAGGATCAGGAGTGGACAAACAGAGTTCATGTCTGGATTTTAGTTTTATATTTATAGTTTCCTGGCAGAGAAGTTGTTTCAACAACCACCCTCCAAGGACACAAAATTTCTTACTTAAAAAATTGGTATGTTGATATGTTTAAACTTAATGCACTTCACAGTGGTGTGATGCACCTCAGTACTCTCACTATAGCGCATGCCTCTGAATCCCACCACCTGCTGCACTACGCACATTGGCTGAGGTGAGATCTGACTGATGGTAGAACAGTTTTTACAAGGCTACAAGGTTAATTAGCATGCACAGATGACAGATGATCTTTCCAGAATTAGGAACACACAGGTATGGAAACACAGAAGAAACTGAATATAAATAAAGACTAGCACAAATTGGAGTTTTTGCCTGGTAGGCAATATAATAAATGTATGAATTGTCCACTCTTGAAATGGTATTTGTGACAATGCCCACTGTCAAAAGCACTATACAGATAAAATTCAATTGAATTGAATATAGAGAGTAACTACGGAACTGTAATAGAGGGAAGAACTCTGAGAACTTGACTCTGGATGACTTCTGTTTTGCATGAGACAGCCAGGCTTACCACTGAAGAGTCTTGAGTAGACTTTGAGTATTAGAGATGAGTGGGAGGGATGTGGTGGGGTGGAAACTAGAAATAGGAATCTTTGGATGTTAACTAGGAGGAAGGCCAGGCTTCAGGTGTGGTCTTTTTCCCAAACTTTAGCTATTTCATAACTCCAGTTGCACGTCATTGCATTTCCCACTCGATTTTGCTTTAAAAAATGTAAACCAAGGTCAACAAAAAAGCAGAAAGCTTTACACTCTCTCTTTCCCTCTCCGTCTTACCTTCGGACCAAATATTCCTAGTATCCCTGGAAATCCAGGCTCTCCAACATCTCCCTAAAAAAAACATGACATTAAACCATAAAGAAATATACTACTAAGGGTACAAACCTAACATCTATAAAATATGCTTGTGCTGATGCATTTACTGTCTGTTAACAGTGCTAAGTGAGCTGAGCAATTTCAGAGCAAATCTCTACTGTTTCTCTTTAAAACTGTACATATCAATTAAGAATCTGTCCTCAAGATGTCTGTTTTTTGGCCCCAAATGTCAGTATCTTAACTGAACTCATTATAACAGGGTGGGAATTTTCACCAAAAATTTTAACCATCTTAATCATTCAAATCTTAATAAAAGTTTACTTTAAATAATTCAAATTCTGAAATCTCAAATTCTAAAATCTTTAGCTACTATAAATTTTAAGTGCAAGCAGATGTGTATGAATTATTCAAAATCCAAATCTTTAAATTACTAGAATATATCTTCAAGCAACTGGAAGCACTGGAAAAACAAAACAAAACAAAAAAACCCTAGTACTAATCAATATTTATTAATTATCAGAACTGAAAGTAATAAATATTGAGTAGTATTATAAAATCTAAACAGATTTAAGCACCTAAACAGATATATCAATAATGAATGTAATTTGGTGGTATTAAATGTATCCAGAAAAAACATCTATATTTAGTTTGTCTCAGTCTATTCAGATATAATTGTATGCATCTCAGTTTTGTTGTAAAATCTATGGTATGTAATAGTAAACAGTAAACAGTACCATTAAATAAGGTGCAAACAAAATACTTTAATTCCCAAGGGATTTGACCTTTGATTTAAAAAAATGTCATAAAGCAATATAGAAAAATAACAGCCATGTTTTAGTAGTTTGTGGCCCTAATACAGTGTTTACAGTACTCACTGGCTGTCCTTTGGGCCCTGGATCTCCCTGAGCTCCTGGCAGCCCCATTCCTCCTTTAAAACCTCTTTTCCCTGAAGGACCAGGATGACCTGGGAGACCTCGTTCACCCTGCCAATTAATAAGTAGGTTATTGACATTGATTTTTTGAACATTATTATAATAATATGGCCAAACCTAAATAAAATTTGATCCCATTTCCTGAAACCAGCATGGACCAAGACACACAACCCATAGGGTACTGCACTGATGCGATTAGCAATGTGGTTTAAGAGTACCTGTGCTAGCATATAAATATACTGCATTTCAGATGCATGAAAGGATTTATCAAATAGCTAAAATGATCCTACTCTTGAATAATTCGTATTAACTGATTAACTGAAGAGTATCTGTTCCTAAATTGCCAGTACAATGACAATTAAAGGCAGTAAGATGCATTCAAAAACATAAAATCAAAGAGTGTAGACATGAGTGTTCATTTGTTAATGAGGCAAATGTGAATGAAAACCTTCTCAAAGGCTCTGTTTAAATGCTGATGGCATCAGATGTGCAAACATGCAGCAAATCTCTAATATCAAATCAAGGTTAACCATGGCAATAAGTCATCATTATGAAAAACATTCTGATTCTGTGTTCTTTATCTTTATTCAGACGTCTAATTCATTCAGAATGTTCTGCAAAATTAATACAATGCAAAATTATTCACAAAAATTACATAAACACTTGTCTGCATTTTGCATGCAAAGAAATGGCCCACACTACAGATTTATTAAGGCAAACACACAAAATACATATTGCATGCTGTTTTGTTTACCCTTTTAATAAATTTTGTGGAGTTATCACATTTGTATGCCAGTAAATCAGGGCTTTGGTCTTTTGGTTCCCGCTGTATGTTCAGCTTGAGAGTTCTCTCACCTTTGGACCAAATGAACCCTGATCTCCTGGTAAACCTGGAACGCCAATTTTCCCCCTTGCTCCAGATTTCCCTGGAAGCCCGACCTCTCCATCATCTCCTTGATCACCCTGAAGATAGAGAGATAAAGAGGAGAAAGAAAGAGGGAGCGGGAAGATGTTAAATGTTGCAGAAGTCATTTTCAGTCATGCTTCACTCCGAATACTGAATACTGGTACACTGTATATAAACATATATTGGTGGGTTTTTTTTAAATTCCAAACTGTTTTATTAAAGTGTGACAAAATATATGCTGACAAAATATATGTATATATACTGAAAAGGAAAGAGAAGAAGAAAATTAGGCCCACTTTTATTCCATTAATTCCATCCTTCCCTGGAATGCCATCCACTCCAGGAGTGCCCTCCCGGCCTTCTCGACCAATCACACCCCTCGGGCCAGGCAAGCCAACCACACCCTTCAAAAGAAGAGAGAGAAATTTTGTACTATATGGAAAACCATGTTTGGTTGAATACATATATATATATATATATATATATATATATATATATATATATATATATATATATATATATATATATATATATATATATATATATACCAAATGTGGTAATTTGATAGCAAAAGACAATGTCGTGCTCAAGCAAACTCATTCTAAACACTTGTAAACAAACATGGAAGAAAAGTTAAATATTTTATTGACAAAATGTAATGTTTGACAATTGTCCTGCAATTTTTGTTGACTAAAATAGTCTACCTACAGCAAAAAGGTCAAAGATAATTTATAAGTAAGGCAGTCGTGGCCTAATGGATAGAGAGTCGGCCTTGCAACCCAAAGGTGAACCTGAAGGTTGTGGGTTCGAGTCTCGGGTCCGGCAGGGATTGTAGGTGGGGGGAGTGAATGACCAGCGCTCTCTCCCACCCTCAATATCACGACTGAGGTGAGACCCTTGAGCAAGGCACCGAACCCCCAACTGCTCCCCGGGCGCCGCAGCAAAAAAGGCTGCCTACTGCTCCGTGCGTGCGCGCGCGTGTGCATGCACTTGGATGGGTTAAATGCAGAGCACAAATTCCTAGTATGGGTCACCATACTTGGCCACACTTCACTTTTAAACTGTTTTCTTTACTGTACAAGTTACTTCAGTTTTCAGGCAATTTCACAGTTTTTGTGTGTGAAAAACAATGATAAATAAGAGGAAGAAAAAGATATGCTGTTCTTACTGGTGATCCTCTACTTCCACGTTCTCCTTGCTGACCCTGTTTACCCTTTTGACCCTTTGTGAGAGAAAAAAGAAAGAGATTGTAAAGACCTCCTACTGTCACACCCCTCACACACTGTGATTGAGTGAGGCAAATTATTTTTCCACATGATTAGATCTCAAATACACAAAAAGCACAACTCCATACCTGCTCCCCTTTTGATCCTTTGGGGCCTTGTTGTCCACGAGGACCAGGGTGACCCTAAAATATATCAAAATGTCAGCACACCTGAGTGAGAGGGAGAGAGAGAGAGAATGTGTGTGTGTGTGCGCGTGTTCGCTCACAGGTAATCCAGGTGCACCAGCTTTGCCTCGAAGTCCATCCACCCCCGGCTGACCCTGGGCATCAAACAATCACCAGTGAACACACAAGAAAATATGAAAATCTTTACATTTTTTGTATATTCAACCTGTGATTAGTTTGTAAAAACACACATAGTTTTGCATTTGCTTGGAATTGATTTCAGATTTGCAGGATATTTATAACTAGGCTACACTCAAATGCTAGAATTCTAAGCATTTTAATAATTTTAAGAATTTAAACAGATGTTGACAAATGTTATTACTGAGTGGCTATACAGTATAGTGTCAGTGGCCATTTGAATTCCCATAATGCATTGCAAGCTTATGTCAGTTTTAAAAAAAATGGCTGTAGGCAGCCAGGTTTTTTACAAATGAAACATAAAAATGAAATAAATTCCCTGTGCCTTCTGTAAACATTTAGCTGAGCATGCTAATTTATTTTTATACCACAGTGCTGTTGAATTCTCAAACCTGATTTTCTCAGAAGGTGTTGAATAATTTTCACATAAACAGATTAAAAAAAGAATGTGTGCTATGCATGACGCTTATGAACCAAAAAGCCAAAGGTCAAATCCAACCCCAGTATTAACTCACTGGGTATCCTGGATCTCCTGACTCCCCTCGGTCGCCACGGTCACCGACGCGACCCTAGCAAACACACACACACACACACACACACACACACACACACACACACACACAGTATACTGTTTATTAATGTTTACTGCTATATTGCAGACACAATATATAGGAGAAAAAAAGTGTGTGAGAGGCAAAACGATTAACTCACTCGAAGTCCAGGAGAACCAGGAGGGCCTGTCATTTTCCCATCATCTCCCTGTTCGCCCTATACAACAACAAAAACTTACATTAGATGAGATGAAAGTATGATGCATAAGATGCGTCCTTGCCATGTTTTTGGGTGTGTGTAGTTTAAAATTGGAAGTGTAACTTTAGAAACACTTTAGAAGTGTAAGTGTAGCATTGTAATGCTTCATGGAAAATAGTTGAATATGCAGAAATGAACTAAATGCATACATTTTGCTGTAGTAAATCTGAAGGTTCTTGTTAGTGAGCAAAATTCCACAGGTACCTACAGGAAGTGCGATTTTACCTTTACACCTTTTGGCCCTGGAGGCCCTATAGGACCCTGTGGCCCCCGGTGACCCTATAAAGAGAAAGACAAGAGAGAACATGGAGGGGGAGAGAGGAGAGAGATTAAACAGACTTTTTTCTTGTCTTAAACTCCACAATACTGCTCCTCTATATTCTCCATTAAAAGTGTAAAAGAGTGAGTTAATAAACATCAGGTGTATCTAAGAATCTTTCATCATCCTCACCTCATAACCTGCTAAACCTGGATCGCCCTGTTGTCCCATCCGGCCTGGAGCACCCTGAAGAAGAATTGAATGTTTTCAAATGTTGTATGTTGAATATTCTGAAGAAAATCAATTGTTTCCATACCAATTTCTCACATCACATTCTCACCCTCATGCCTTAACTGAGGGTAGAAAGGTGGGTGAACACAAGTGCAGAAATGAGACTAGGGAGTAAAACATAATGAGATTTTACTATAACCCTAATGGCTCCTATATACTGTATATTATCAGGCTCCTTAAGGGAGAACAAAGTCAACAGCAAGCTGATTCAGCCTGAAGCAACATAACATTGATTTCATACTGAAACCATAATAGTGCTCTTACCAGCACTGTATCAGCTAGACTCATTAGCCTAGATTGTGGTCCAGATTAGATTTATTTATCAGATTTAGATTTATTTATCTTTAATAAATCTATATATACTTAGTTAGTACATATTTGAAATTGGTTTAACGCTGGAGATGAGGAGGTCGCTTGCATTCGCTGTAGCTGTAGAGGTAGAAAATCAAGAATAGGGGAGCTGCTTGTGTGACTTGGCAGTATGCAGCCACAGTTAAAGTGGGACGTCACATCATATACAAGTGCCCCAAAAATAGCCAAACTGTAATTTTTAGTTACTTTCAGTGCTGGAATACAGGCAGTGACATATTTTCAGTAAAGGTCCTTCTATTCACTCACTAACAAGATCATTTTTTACCAGCACTCTGTCCTCTGTGTTAATTTTTCTTACTCCCCAGTTTATCAGGAGATAAAATAGTGATTACCTTCAAGCTGCACTTTTCTAAAAAGCTGAACTTTGGAAGTACTACACTGTGACCAAAAATGTAAAAACAAACAAACAAATAAATAAAATGCACCTACTTCCCATTGAATTAAATGTGGATTACACAGAGGTTGAGAAAAAATGCCAAAATGTGAAATCACCTTTACTCATCACTAACATTAAAAATTCAGGGACAGGACTTTTTTCAACCTAGTGACAATATCGTCCTCTGAAAAGCTTTTTCATGTTCTCTTCTTGCTGGAAACATATACCTCAACCTACACGATTGTGCAGCTTTTTCTTGACCTTGCATGCTCTTTACAATGCACTGGTCCTTGAATGCCCTCTTGAGGGTGAGGGTTCTCGATATCTATATATGTCTGAAAGTTTTTGTGTTTCAATTTCAGCTTGTAAAAATAAGTGAATGGAAACCCCACCACACACCTCAGACCAAAAAAGCTAAAATCCACTTCATTATACACACATAGAAGTGCCTTCTAACCAAAATAAATGATTTACTACTTTCTTTTTTGCTTACCACGGGTCCAATAGTTCCTCTTGATCCTTTTGGTCCAATGGTTCCAACTGGTCCAGGTTTCCCTGCTGTTCCTGTCTCACCCAGGTGTCCCATGTTGCCCTTTGCCCCCTATAAGGAACAGATACAGTCAAATACAGATACAGTATACAGTCCAGTACCAAGTAGAGATAATACTTCTTAAAGGACCTACAAATTGTAAGAAGCTCATGCAAAGTACACAATATGGCCACAGCCCTCATATGTGGACCTCCCCCAAACCTTTGCCACAAAGTCACATGATTGTATAGGATGTCTTTGTATCCATTAAAATTAGAACTAACAGGCCCAAACCTGCTCCAGCATGACAGTGCTCCTGTGCACAAAGCGAGCTCCATAAAGACATGGTTTGCCAAGGCTGGTGTGGAAGCACTCAAGTGGCCTGCACAGCGCTCTGACCTCAAGCCCAGTGAACACCTTTAGAATAAATTGGAATGTCGAATGCACACCAGGCCTTATCGCTCAATGTTAGGCCAGTGCCCAGCCTCACTAATGCTCAAATCCCCACAGCAACAACAAAATCTAGTGGAAAGCCTTCACAGAACAGTGGAGGCTGTTATAGCAGCAAAAGCGGGGGCCAACTCTATAATAATGCCATATAGCACATATAGATGTCATGGTCAGGTGTCCACATACTTTTGGATATATAGTGTATATGTAAGATGAAAGACAGAAACAAATATGTTGACAACTTGTTCAGAATGTTCAGAATGCCAAAAAATAAATAGAAATTAAACATACTCTTCCCACATTGAGCTGGTCCTACTTCTAAATATCAGTGTAACCCCTGCCTTTCTGCCAGATGAAACCCTAGTACTGTTTTGTAATTGTTTTGTAGCAGAAGCAATGGTTGTTGGCAGTGGATCCTAATCTAACTAACTGCAAATAAGATCGTATTAAATGTACTAATTTTTGAGATCATTAACACCCAGTAAGACAGTACACAGTAAAGAGCAAAAGCCTGAGGCTACAAATAAGCTTGAAAAAAGGCCAAAAAAATGGTGCAACAAATTCCACTGGGCCTGTTGGTCAGTGAAAACTGCACAGTATTCCTGTAAATACAAATAACCATACTGTCCTACAAAGGCAAAACACCTTAACTATGCAAATATTGAAACTGAGGAAAATGGTGCCAATGTTAGTATGTACTGGCAAACGTGATTTGCCAGTGCATACAAATAATATAATATGTAAAAAAAATTATATTTAATATTTTTTCCATCATTGATAAATCAAGTCATTTTGAGTCATTATTCAAATTCAACCAAAACAGCAGTTAACATGCTTTGCCATTGTAGAGCAGTAAATTTTAGTTATTGTCTTTTATTTAGTGTTCATTTTAGAGTCCACACTGCAGGAGCACTTCAGGAAAGGAACTAGGCAATGAATTAGTTTTATTTTATTTATTTATTTTTTGTCAAAAACAATTAAATTGCGTGACTTTTTGGCTCACTAACCTTGAGGCCAGGCTTCCCTCTCTCGCCCATTTTCCCTGGCTTCCCTTCAGGACCCTGAGCACAAAATAAACACACACACAAACATATAGATCATTCAAAATATCTCATTGATAGAACATAAAAAAATGGTAATTGGTTTTCTGTTTCTGTGCTTTCTAAAAAAAAAAAAAATGTAGGTAGCCTCTAGCTTAGGGATGCACTGATCTGATTCTGAGAATTGGTATTAGAATAATTTTTTTTCCCTGATCCAATCCACGGATATATTTTAAGTAGAGAATGTACAGCAACAGAAGTTTACAGAGAGTCATTTGATTACTTAAAAATTAGAATTTATTTGTACTCTTTACTTTTTAATGATCAAATTGTTTTATTTTACTCTGTTGAATTAACTCAAATCCTTTGCAAGCCTTTGTAAAATAGCATCTTATGTATGAAAGCTAGTATATTAATAATATCTTCATTGTTAATATGAATGTTTGTCCTTAAAAGCATTTGCTTTATCACATTTTTTTGTTAAATTTGTGTGTACATGCATAGTAGTATGTGTGTGTGTGTGTGTGTGTGTGAGTGTATACTCACTCTGACTCCAGTGAGTCCAGGATCACCTGGTGGACCCTCTTTGCC
The DNA here is from genome assembly GCF_027358585.1 of Pangasianodon hypophthalmus. Classification (NCBI taxonomy): domain Eukaryota; kingdom Metazoa; phylum Chordata; class Actinopteri; order Siluriformes; family Pangasiidae; genus Pangasianodon; species Pangasianodon hypophthalmus. Next base: position 17,193,457 of record NC_069724.1, on the reverse strand, counting down.
TTTGATCCCTGGGTCACCCCTTTCACCAGGTTCACCCTCTAGACCCATGTCACCTTTTTCACCCTGTTTAACAAAGAAATGTTGCTAATGATATTCTAATGAACGTGACAGAATCCATACTAAGACAGTACAAATATTCTTCTAAAAATGATAAACCAACATGAAGACCAGAGAGCTATCTGTGTGAGAAAAGCAAGCCATTTTTAAGCTGAGAAAAGAGTGTAGCAATTTGGAACAATTTGGAATGTCCTGAAAAACCTAAAAACAATGGTCAGTGACATCACCAACAACATCCATAGGGCAGGGATGAAGGTATCACAATCCACTGTTCGAAGAAGACTTCAAGAGCAGAAATATGGAGGCCATATCACAAGATGCAAACCACTCATCAGCAGTAAGAATCAGAAGGCCAGATTGGAATTTGCAAAGAAATACAGAGATGATCCAGAAAAGTTCTGAAACCAAGAGTAACCTCTACCAAAGTGATGGAAAGGCCAAAGTGTGGAGAAAGAAAGGATCTGCTCATGATCCAAAACATACAAGCTCATGGGTCAAGCAGAGTGGAGGTAGTGTCATGGCTTGGGCTTGCATGGCTGTTTCTGGAATGGGCTCACTAATCTTTATTGATGATGTAACACCTGATGGTAGCAGAATAAATTCAGAAGTCTACAGAAACATTCTCAGTCAATTTACAAAGAAATGCATTCAACCTAATTGGGAGGAACTTCATCATGCAGGAAGACAATGACCCAAAATACACTGCCAACACAACAAAGGACTTCATCAGGGGAAAAAGTGGAAGATTTTAGTCTGGTCAAGTCAATCACCACACCTTAATCCAATTGAGCAGCATTTCACCTCCTGAAGAGGAGACTGAAGGGAGAAACCCCCAAAACAAACAACAACTAAAAGAAGCTGCGGTACAAGCCTGGAAAAGCATCACAAAAGAAGAATGCAACAGTTTGGTGATGTCAGGTGATAGATTGAGTGCACTGGTCTAATCAAAGTAAAAAATCACTCAAAAGGACAGATGAAAGAACCAAGTTTAATTTTTTTTTTTTAATGAAAGTGTCACACCTTTTTTGTTTACCATGTCTGCTATTCAGAGGAAATGCATCATGACCCCAGTAACGTATTATGAACTTGAAATACTAAAATAATATAAATCACAAATCTAGCTCCCTATCTGCCTTTTAGTGTGTGTTTGTGTGTGTGTGTGTGTGTGTGTGTGTGTGCGTGTGTGTGTGTGTGTGTGGGTATTACTTGGCCCCAATATTTTTTGTTACAGCATTTAACAAACACCCTTATCCAGAGAGACTTACAGATTATTATTATTATTATTATTATTATTATTATTATTATTATTATTATTATCAATGAGACTTCAGGATATTATGTATTAGTCAACCCTAATAGTTTAATTGTCAAGCACTGATAGATTGTAGCTCTCCCATCTAATATCACCACCAGCTTCCACTGCTTATGAAAATATCATTTTGTCAGTTTAGATACAATAATGTACAGTATCTTAAATTTTCAGACGATGCTGCAAGCATGGGCCTCCTTTACACTTTGCAACATCGGGATCATATGCCAGAATCCTGTTTGTTGATTTCACTTAGGCATGTAACACAATGTTCCCATCACTGTTAAACTATCCACACTATCTGTGCTGGACTCCATGTGCCGGTGGATCGCATGTGAGACTGGGGAAGCTCACATCGGATTCTCTGACCCTTAACACTGGATTGCCTCAAGGTTGTGTCTTATCACCATACTCTACCCTGTGTATGCAAGTGATCCTGTAAAACTTCTAAAGTATGCTTATGACATGGCAGTCTTTGGCCACATATGGAATTGAGACACCATAATGAAACCCAACAGAAGACATATTTCATTTGACTTTAATGGGACACTCGTACCTTGGCACCATCAGGACCAGCAGGACCATGTTCACCCTCCAAACCTGGCTCTCCCTATGCACATACACATACATACACACCATTATTTAACTTTTTTAAAAAAATGTTCTCACATGTATAACATCCATGTATAGTGGGGTCCAAAAGACTGAGACCACTAGTGAAAATGCTTCTACAAAGGTTTACACCTGATGATCCATGTTAGATCAAATCCATTGGCGTGTCATCTGAACACATGCTTCAACGGAAGGGATAAGACTCACAGAAAATCTGACCTTTTGTACAAAGGAGTTAAAAAGGTTAATATCACAGTGTGTTCCATCCATTCTCTGTACCGCTTACCAGTAACCTGGAGCCTATCCCAGAGGACTCGAGGCACAAGGTGGGGGACACCCTTGATGGGGTGCCCACAATTGTGCACACACACACTGGACAATTTGGAAAAGCCAATCAGCCTAGAGTACCGGAGTACCCAGAGAAAACTCCCGAAGGACGTGGAGAACATGCAAACCCTGCACACACAGGGCAGAGGCGGGATTCGAACCCCCAACCCTGGGGTGTGAGTCAACAGTGCTAACCACTAAGCCCCATCACAGTGTGTTGCTTAAATTTAAATAATGACCTAGAAATTGTGCAACATCTTGAATACTGAATAGTCAAGATGTTGCACATTTCCTTCCTTTGTTTTGGAATTTTCAAAATTTTGTTTATTTCATTTTAAATTAAAAAAATCCCAGATTTTGAATGCGGTATCAGACTTTTGGACCCCACTGTATGTATGAACAAAAGTCAGACGGACCCTGGGTCCGATGAGGCCTGGAGCTCCGGCACTCCCTTCAGCTCCCACTGCGCCCTATTGTATAACAAAATACAAAATAGTGAGTTTCTGAAATTTCTTTTTAGCAAATTCCATAATTCTAATATGATCACAGAATGTTCAATATAATCAACAAACAATAACTAGAATCTCAATAGTGATGGAGCCTGGCTATCACAGGCTAACATTAGCCACCTGCCAACTTCCAAAATTTATAAGAAAAACATCTTCATTCATTGTCATTAACCACTTTATCCTGGTCTGTTTTTCTCAGAAGATAGATAATGATCATTCTACCTTCTCTCCTGGTTCACCAGGGACTCCTGTTTCTCCCACTTTTCCTGGTGGACCCTGAAGAAGAGACAGTGAGAGACAATGATAGAAAGACAGACAGAGGCCCTTTCTTGAACTAAATTGTACTGAGGAAGCAGTGTGTGTGTGTGTGTGTGTGTGTGTGTGTGCGTGTGCGTGTGTGCGTGTGTATATGTTATGGAGATTTACCTTTGGTCCAATGTTTCCAAGAGGCCCTATTGTTCCTGGTATTCCAGGGGGTCCCTTAGTAAAAATGAAATATTTGATCAGGAAATAGTTTCACGCACAAATGCAGACACATACATACCAACACATACCAAGCTGTGATGGGTAGAATTGTGTATAAGAGCACGTAAAACACTATAGTGTGGCAAATTTTTGTCTTATAAGTGAATAAGTGAGGCAGAAGGATGGAGGAAGCATCTTTAATGTTTTAGCTTTGATTTCACTCACTGGCTCTCCTGCAATCCCCTTTTCTCCTGGAGCTCCAGAAGGCCCTTGGATTCCCTGTGGAGACATATAAAGTATTAATATCCAATAACTAGGCATGTGGCATTAATCAGTTCTGCAATATATTACAATATTCCAGGCACCCAAAATCGTTATCATGGACGTCATCTGCCTGTGTTTTGGTTTCTGTTTTGGTCGTGTTTCCGCTCCCACATAGCCATTGGTTTGCTCTCCATGGTTGTGTTCACCTGTTCCTTATTTCACCCTAAGTAGTTTCTTTAAACCATGCTGTTTCTTTGTCTACTTACAAAGTCTTATTATGCATTCATGACGATAGTCCGAGCTTGTTTTTATGTTTTCTAATTCCTAGTATTCCTCTGTGTTCTGGTTTTGATCTTAGCCTGTGTTGCACTATGGCTTTGCATATTCCCTGGTTAACACTTTCTGCCTGTGTGCTGACTTCTGCCATAGATAATTACAATGATTTCTGGATTTGCCCCAATAAAGCCAACTCTGAGTTTCCGCACTTGCGTCCTGTTTCATCAAGCTGCACATTGCACTTCCATCCCATTCAGGTGCATCTGAATCTTATTTTCCTGTTTTTATTTGAAGGCACATGGAAAGAAATCTCATAATGGAAGGGCATTTTCTTCATTAGACAAAAGTTCCTATAAGGTTGAAAACTGGGCAGGCAAAGTTTACAGAGAGGAATAATCTTTTAGTGATGTGGTACTTTTTAAAATAAATTGTGTTTATATTAAACCAATTATTGTAATATGGAAATTTATTATTGGCACATGCCTACCATCAACATGACAAAGCTCCTGAACTGCTAATAATATTTACACATTCTATATTTATCAAAAAATATGGTTAAACTGTTTGATGAGTCCTCAGTCACACCCATATGTGTTTGTTGAACATCCCTTTCCAGATTTAGTCCCTCTTTCTGTTATAATAACCTCTTCTGGGATTACTTTCCACTAGAGGTTGGAGTGTGGCTGTGGGGATTTGCCCATTCAGCCACAAAAGCATTAGTGAGGGCAGACAGAAATCTTATTGCTATAGTATACAAAAACATTCTAGACAATTGTATGCCCACATATGTTTGGCCATATAGTGTATTTCATTCAAATGGTAACATATATACACTCTAAGCAGTGTTAATTATTGTCTTTTACCAACCAACGTCTGATATTAACTCATTTACAACAGTCCTCTATACTTATCATCCCAGTTTTTGTCTTTTTACACTTTTGCACTATTTTGAACTTTTATGGATTTCCCGTAGTAAACAGTAACAGAATCTTGTTCAAACACTATAACTGATACAGTTATTTTAGCTGTTAATATCTGCTGAAATAACTCAGGCTTTGTAGTCTACTGTCATTTAATAAATGGGATGGAACACACCGGAAATCCTTTTGGCCCTGTCTCTCCCGGCTCGCCAATCTTCCCCTGCAGACATTAAAAAAAATTTGCACAGTAATCCAGGTGCAGCATGTTGAAATATGCTGAAAGATTTTAAAACATGGTAGCTTACATTTTAAAGAAGTGAAAATAAAAGTTTTTTAAATGACTATCAATGAAGTGATGGAAGTAGAAGTTTAAAATATAATATAATGTATATAAAAATATCATACTGCTATGCAGCTTTTACCTGCTCTCCAGGAAACCCGACTTTTCCAGGGGGACCAACAGGACCCTAGGACAGGACAAGACAGAAAAGGACAAGCAGAAAAAGAAAAAGTTAATGTTTCACTGTATGTTCAGTTCTACTATAAAATTAAAGTAATCTAAAGATCCAATAACCTACAGCCAATATTAATAAAATCATAAGGGTTTAAAAAAAATTAAGGAAAACATACGGTCATTTTTGCTCACAAATTAGAACCACCTTACCTATATAAAGCTCTTGTGCACAAATATATATCATGCTTTGTTAAAACACCGTCATGTGTGTTTACATCATTTATCCCATCTTTTTTAAACAAGCAAGCTTGCTTGTAATGTGAGTAGCAATAATTTGTACAGATATGTAGTGACCCATAAGCATCCAATTAGGTTGATAAAAACACCAAGTGAGAATTTAGCATATAACAGGATTTGGACAAAAAAAAAAAAACATCTGGTATTGGTATGACAGTCAAAATCCTAATATTGTGATGTCACTCGTATGACCTTTGAACTCTTTAAGATCTCTTACCTTTTTGCCCTCAGTGCCAGCCTCGCCAATCTGACCATCTGGCCCCCGTGGGCCCTAAACACACACACACACACACACAGACACACATGCACATACACAGTCAGAACACTTAACATAAGAACATCAAATACATAAGGACATAAAGAGAAAAAGAATTGGAAAGGAAAACCTAAAATGCTTAAGATAAACATAAAATCCATTAAGATATCAGGGGAACTATTACATACCATTTTAATGGTGTTAGTGGTCACAGAGGAATAAGAAATATGTGGGGGTAAGAAAGAAATCAGTAACATAAGCATAATTAAAGACAGACAGAGAAGATGAAAGAGAAAATGAGTGAGCACCTATGACAGATGAGTGTAGCACAGTAGTGATATATAACAGTAAATGAGCTGTTGTGTGTAGGTGTATGCACGTATGCATGTTCATGTTCAATTCAATTCAATTCAATTCAATAATTTCCCTTCTATAACTGTATACTATATAGTCAAATAGTGCAATTCTGAATTCATTATAGTTTTAACTTAAAGTCTATCGTGTTGAAATTATGAATGATGAAGTCTTGAGTGAAAACTGTTCTTAGCAATTGCAGTCTGGAGGCTATCCAAGGAAGAACATCCATAGCCATCTTTATGGTTTCTATGTGGTACCATCCACAGTAATCTCATGCTGATCTTAAGGCTGTACATGTGGGGCCATCCTCAGCAGCAGCAAGTGATTTTCATGTGGCTTTCAAGGAATTCTAAAGGGCCTATATATGGTTCTCTTTTACAGCACAAAAATCTCACACACTATCATAAATTATTATATACAATATCTCCATCTTGTTCTCTCTCGTTTACCTTCATTTGAAGAAACAAGCATGCAGACTATTTACAAATCATTTCCAGATTATCTTCTAGTGTAACAATGTTGCATGTGCACTGATAACTGCTGCAACTCTCTCTGTCTCTCTCTCTCTCTCTCTCTCTCTGTCTCTCTCTGTCTCTCTCTCTCTGTCTCTCTCTCTCTGTCTGTGTAATTCAAGTTAATCCTACAGTTTTATGGGGATGAAAATAAACATTTGGTATTGGTAACTGTTTCTGTTTGTGTGTGTGGGTGGGTGTGTGATAGCTTGGAAAGCAATATGTTCTTCACACACACACACACACACACACACACACAGATCCATGGATCTATCTTACCCGTCTTCCCTTAGGCCCTCGAGTGCCAGCAGGGCCTTGTGATCCTGGAGTGCCCTAAATGACAAAGAGATAAGGGTTTATCCAATACACACTCTCTCTCACACACACACACATTTACTTGTATATAGTCGGGTGTTGTAGAATATTAAATTGAAAAAAAAAGATCATTCAGAAATGTTTCAGTAAAAGCACATCTGTTTTTCATGTTACACTTGCCTGTTTGGTTAATTGGCTCTTATGTTATGCCACTTTTGTTTAAGGCAATACTTCAGAATCAGTCTAAGCTGGGGAGTTGTTGAATTTCGTCAATAAGTATTTACAAAAAAAAAACCAAAAACATATTTTTGTAACATTCTTTAATGTATTCTTCAGTCAGGAGTATTCATAAATTATTCAGTATATACATTCACTGTCCACTTTATTAGGAACACCTGTACACCTGCACATTCATGCAGTTATCTAATCAGCCAATCATGTGGCAGCGCAATGCAAAAAGTCATGCAGATACAGGTCAAGAGCTTCAGTTCATGTTCACATCAAACATCAGAATGAAGAAAAAGTGTGATCCCTGTGACTCTGATCGTGGCATGGATGTACCAGAAGGGCTGGTCTGAGTATTACAGAAACTGCTGATCTTCTGGGATTTTCACACACAACAGTCTCTCGAGTTTACACAGAACCGTGCAAAAAACATTGAGTTAGCGGAAGTGGCAGGAGTGGAACCTAATGTGGTCTTCTGCTGTTGTAGCCCATCCACCTCAAGGTTCGATGTGCTCTGCATTGTGAGATGCTTTTCTGCTCACCAGGGTTGTAAAGAGTGCATCCTGTTAGCTTAGACCAGTCTGGTCATTCTCCACTGATCTCTCTCATCAACAAGGTGTTTCAGCCTGCAGACCCTCTGCTCACAGGATGTTTTTTTGTTTTTCTCACCATTCTGTGTAAACACTAGAGACTGCTGTGTGTGAAATTCCCAGAAGATCAGCAGTTTCTATAATACTCAGACCAGCCCTTCTGGTACTTCCATGCCACGATCAGAGTCACAGGGATCACACGTTTTCTTCAATCTGAACTTTGAAGAAGTTCAGAGAATCTGAACTTCCAAGAAACTTGAATTTTGGACAAGTGTAAATAGTAGGAATTTTTTTTACTGTGTTGTTGCAGTGTTGAGTTAGATAATACTTAACAACAGCTGTAGTAAGACACTTTCACACATCTGTCACATCCTGACTTGACCTGACTTGATAGTTAGAATCTAATGGCTGTTGCTTTCATGTTTTATCATTGGATATTTAATTAATAAAAATAATTAACAACTATTTTTATTAACTATTATATGTGAGTATAGGGTAAACATCTTTTTGGTTCTTTTCTCAATACCGGGAAATGGGAGAGAATTTTGTAAATAGGAACCATTAGTGTATGCTACTGTGGCTAGCATTTAGTTTAAAAAGTCTGGAGATTCTAATATTAAAATAAATCATACACACTCCTAATTTAATGTATTATATCATGAATAGGATTCAGGTTTATGGACATACAAGTTTTTAAAATGTTCTGCTAGAACTTACTGGTGAACCTGGTGGTCCAGGAGGTCCGGCCTCTCCAGGAGTCCCTGGATGTCCCTGAGACAGACAGTATGCACACACTTAATTTCATTCTATAATAATCCTGAGGTGCACACACAATAATATTAGCAAAGCAAATATAACTAATGATTTCAATGATAATGCAATAACATTAACCCATAACACAACATTAATAAAAAGGACATTTCTGAAAATGTTGGATTTGAGAACATAACAGAACACTAGGGGCAATGAAGGAACTTACGTTAGGTATGTAGCTTGCTGCTAAGCAAACAATAGTTGCTAGCTTGTTACATACATAGTTTAGCTAAATAAGGCTATAATATATAAATGAACTAACTATACTAGTTATCTAGTTATCAATGAGGAAGCCATGTTGACTGCTGTGCAAATTTTGAAAATTGAAATTATAATTATATAGGGAAATGTGACTTATTTAAGTCAAGTAATTAAAAAAATAGATTACAAGTGTGTCCAGGGCTGTTTTTTTAATCTCACTTCCACCTACTCCTAGACACTCTTGACCAATCCCATCTGTTCCCACAGAAAGTTTGATCCATCCTGCCTGCTCCCACAGTTATTATTTTTGTTTGTACCTGCCCACAATATTTTCTAATTAACTTAGTTGGTTTAATTTCCCAAAATTTGAAGCACAGCAATCCCAAAAAAATTTACTGTTTTCATTCATTCATCTTTAGCAAATGCTGTGTGAGCACTGGGCCACATCCAAAATGCTCCTATGTTAATTGACATGGCCTTTCTTTGTCCTGCAAGCTTCATATCTCACTGCCTGATCTGGCATGAAAAATCTGCCTGCTGCCTGACTTATTTGTTGGGTCCCATGCAAAAATACATTTCTAATTTAGACTATTATGGAGAAAAAAACTTGTGGAAATGGTAGTCATTACTATATCCTGAATCTACTGCTGTAGTAAATCTTGTGCCAACAATGTAGAACAGGTATTGATGTCTATAAAACAGCTATAAAAGCAAAGTGGATTTTCTCCAAAAGTTGACAGAAAAATTTAGTATGGTAACATTCTGCCAGCTCCTCAACTATACTGTGTTGATGGCATATTGGAATATTTTATAACCAGAGCCAGCCAAAATCAACTAAACACTGATGACAAAATAATTACAGCTATAAATTATAGAAGATTATATAATAGAGCCTATAACTACAGGTATATAATGTAATTCTGAAATAGTGTAATTCATTATAATATTTGAATATTTGAAACAGTGGACCAATAATTATGCTTATAAGTAAGTGTGTGAACATTACCAAACCTTTTCTACCACACAATTGTTAATTTGTCAGAATAACACTCAACCGTAGACAGTATCAGATACCAGCTTTATTACATTGTAAAATCTACTTTATAAATGTAATAAGTATTTAATAGATAATGCATCCAATATGCATTAATGCAATCTAAAACTATAAATAATGCACATATTACAGTTATATTACTAGTCAAATTTAATCAATTTACTTAATCAAAATACTTAATCAATTAAGTTCCTTTATTTCATACAAAACTGCATTTTGTTTCAGTGTGACCCTTTTGTCTTTCCATGGTCACAGCACCACCTCGTATACACTTCAACATCTGATAGCAAGACCATGAAACTCAGAATGAGTGATGGTAATAATGTAGTGATTGTCAAAAACATTGAACAATTAACATGGTTAGAAGTGAATTTGGGTGGCAGAGAGAATATCTCTGTTTTGATGTGTGTGTTTGGGCGTTCAATTAAGAAAAACATAGTGCTGTTATGAGAAGTGTACCTGTGGCTGGTCTGAACTACACTGCAATCATCTGTTAGTCCCTCCAATTGACTAACTTATTATACACATTTTTGTGTCAGTGTTCTGGCAGATTTATTTTTTCTGCATGGGAGCATCATCAGACACGGGTGACCAGGCATACGCGCAGCTTAGTGGGAACAGTGGTTGTGAGTCTTAAATTGCCAGAATATTGATTGTTTAATTGTTTCATCTAGATCACCAAGTCCTCTGAACTTTAGCTGTGCCCAATCAAGTGAAAATGGTACTGTATTTCACATAACTTGGAAGAAAATAACTCCATCGTAGAATTGTAGCCATCTGTCTATGTAAAGTAGTTATATCACGTAAGTACACGATTGATACAGATTTCAATTTTCATTTTAATTTGTTGCTATGTCTCTAATTTAGTAATTTCTCTTTTATGCATTCTCTGTTTTTCATTCATTGTTCTACTTCTGTGATTGATTCTTTCCGTTTGGGCCTGATGTCGAGAGACAGTGGACCATGCCACATGTAAAATCAACTCTATCAACTCATAGTATGACTGCTTAAATTTATATGCATACATACTAAAGACTTCCCAGTGCCACTGAAATTCACAACTCTTACATACAGTATGTGTCTGCATGTGTAGTTTGTGTATTTGTTAGCATTTATGTGGTGTCTTAATGCAAACTTACGGTAGATCCTTTTTCGCCTGGTGGTCCTGGCAAACCTGTCTCTCCTCGATCGCCCTGGAAAAATACACACACACACACTCACATGTATACATATCAATATTTTGTTATAATGTCATGCTCAAAATGCTCGGTGCTTTGTCGATTTAGGGAATTCAACTGTGAAGCGTCTTACCTTTTCTCCTGCCAGTCCAGGTTCACCTACTGGCCCCACAAAGCCAACCAAACCCTACACACACACACACACACACACACACACACAATCAAAAGACAAATGTCATAGCAGTGAAAGAGTATAAAATGGAAGCAGATAATAAGCATATTATTCAATATTTCTGGCATATAATGCAGTCTGCGTATAATTTCCTATTTTCAAAGACATTAAATGCAGGAATTAAATAATTTCCACAGACAGCATTTTTTTAAGTCTTCCAAAGTATGCCCAATAATGCAAAATTTAGAATGGAAAATAACTGCAAATAAGCCCATTAAAACACTGCGAATGCATAAATTAGCAGCATGAATGGATTCAGATAAATACACACAGTATTTTACCCTCAACTTAAAATTTACATCATACACAACATATAGCCAAAAGTATTTAGACGTCTGACGATCACACCCATATGTGTGCCCTCCCCAAACTGCCACAAAGTCTCTGTATTCGGTAGCAGAGACTCTGTATGTCTATGTGTTTGGTAGCATTAAGATTTTCCTTTTACTTTAATTAAGAGGCCTAGCGCAAACTTATTCAAGCCCATGAAGACATGGTTTGCCAAGGTTGGAGTGGAAGAAATTGGCCTTAGTTGACAGTTATGACTTTTCATCTCTTTGATGGCTGTTGGTTTTCTAATATGCCAGGAACAAAAACACCACACTTGTTACAAGTTACAACTCGCACACCACTATATACTGAATATTATGCTGTAAGTTCAAAGCACTTGACTGAGATTAGCACTTAAAGGAGAACTTTGTTTTTAGAGCCCTCTGCTGCCTGGACAGTGAACTGCAATTCCAATGCAAACAGCGAGAGGCCTTCCCCGTATGCTGCGTTCGACTTAACTTGTAAGTGGGAACTCGGAATGACATAATTTTTGAGCTTGGCATGTTCAAATTGGTGATCATGAGTTTATGAAGTACTTACTTTCAAAACAGCAAACTGTGTGGTCAGTGTTTTAGATTTAATCAAGTAATGTGTCTGTGTTGATTGATACAAAGTACATCCTACTATACACTCCTTTTTTAAAGTAGTGAAGTGAGATTTTATTAACTGTAGATGGTCATTTTGACATCGCTTCATGTGCTTGGGGTTGAGAACACCTTCCTGAGTTTTCAAGTAGGAATTCCAAGTTGAGGGGGCATTTTCTTTGGTTTTTCCTAGTCGGAGGTTAGAAATTCCGAGTTACGAGCCGAAGTCGAACACAGCATTAGTCTCTGACTGCAGACTTCCACTGAAAAAATGTGTGTAAAGCTGAGAATGCCACCTGAGATACCTTTTAAGGAAAATGGGTTTAGCTGTGTAAATAGGAGCCTGAAATGAAGACTAATGACTGCGATTAACCATTTTTCACCATTTTTGAGGTATCTTTGAAAAGATGGCAGCAGATTTGATGGTATTGATTCAATGATAAATACCCTCACAGTTGCCAAGGCAGACTGACTACATTCGCTTGCCATTTATTTGGCTACATGCAGTAATAATTGTAAAATTGAATGCCGTCACAATGTCCTTAAGTCCCAGGTACTGCTTTACTAAGCACTGCCATCTTGTAACGTGTCCACATTGCTCCATGGAAACAGCCATTCATTCATTTAGGTAGCGAGTTGTTTAGTACTGCTACTGAAAATTTGTAGCATCATACAATTTTTTTAGTAATTTTGTCCCTCTATAGTTTTTCAGTGTGAAAAACTAATAGTAAACCATTTCAATTATTCTTATAATGGTATACCATTACATCTTTAATGTGCAGGTGTCTGTGTAGCATATAACACTCACTCTCTCTCCCATTGGACCAGCCTTCCCTGTGTCTCCTTGTTCCCCCTGAAACAGTAAACAAGTTCAGTTGTGCATTTGTGCCCTCAGTTCATGTGTGTGTATGTGTGTGTGTGTGTGTGTGTATTTGAACTCTAACCTTAACTCCTTCAGGACCGATCTTGCCAGGAAAACCTTTTTTGCCCATAATACCCTAAGAAGAAAAAACAGGAAAAGAGAAAATAATTGAGCGAGCAAAAGAAAATAGCTGAAAATGTTCAGCATATAACAACAGTGTTGAAAAATATTTCTGAAAACAAACCCAAACCCACCATTTTCACTTTTCAAGAGTTTTTAATCAATTATTTGCGGCATATTTTTTGCTTTAGATTCTTTTTTTAAATTCACACTGGTAGTGTGGTATAAATATTGATTTAGACTAGCTTCTGCTATAAAATATTCAAAAAACACATGAAGAAATTATACACAGCAGTGTTGCCCACTTGCTAATTAGCTAATTAAATCAAGTGTGTGTGTGTATTTTCCATTTCCATACAAAAACATTTATGAACATCATTATAGCTCAATTGCTGCACAAAGATGTTTTTGTGAAATAACATTTTTCCAGTAATTGCTCTATAGTGATGTTCATAAAAGGTCAACAAACTCAATACGACTGCGTTTTTAACCATCAAATAGACTAGTCTCTTATTTTCTTTAATAACATATTATTGGCTAACAGGTGCTATGGGGAGAACCAGGATTAACCAATTAGGATCACACATTTTCTGCTTCCATTTGAAAGCCAACAAGCTACACTATGAGCTCAGGAATCTCAAGTTGACAGTCTATGAAGTACTGAAGTTCTACTGCAGGAGGAGTAAAAGAATTGTAGATCTATTTTTTATGTCATTTTCTCTATTACTTAGAGAACTTATTCTCTTATTACTAACTTATCTTTTTTTAATCATTATTCAACTGTCATTATTCAAAGGTCTATAATGGCAAGGTTATTAATATGGTAAGTCTGGCTGATGGTAGATTATGCCTTAAATCATTAAATACCAAATTCATGCCATCTACTGCTGTCTGACATCCACTGAAAATGCATGAGCATGTCACACCTCTAGTATATGCTTATACTGTATATCAATATAATTGTTCAAATCATACAATAATTTTTTATTGAGTATATTTCCCCAAATGGCCCCCTGAAGTTTTATTATATATATTTACCTATTCCATGATAACCTCTCTAGCTCTATGAGACAAAAGTAATGCATGTAAAAGATGACAGTGGGTCTGACAAGCTGATTCTAATAACAGGCCAATTATAGAGCAAGCTTCCTTTAAAAGAAGCAATATGGCTTTTAAACAGTTTATTAGAACGCACAAGGATAGCTGGCCTGAGTGCGCATAGCAGTACATTTCAACAAATGTGGTCATTAAAAATGAATTCAAGGTGCCAACAGTTGTAATCACATAAAGATACACTATATGGCCAAAGGTTTGGGGATACCTGACCATCACACCCATATATGGTTTTTCCACAACCTGTTGCCACAAAGTTGGAAGCACACAATTGTATTCGAAGTCTTTGTGTGCTGTAGCATTACAATTTCCCTTCACTGGAACTAAGGGGGCCCCAAACATGTACCAGCTTGACAATGCTCCTGTGCACAAAGTGAGGTTCATGAAGGCATGGTTTGCTAAGGTTGGAGTGGAAGAACTCGAGTGGCCTGCAGAGAGCCTTGACCTCAACCCCACTGAACATCTTTGGGATGAATTGGAACGCAGACTGCACAGCAGGCCTCCTCACCAAACATCAATGTCTGACCTCACTAATGCTCTTGTGGCTGAATGGGCAAATCCCCACAGCCACACTCCAAACTCTAGTGGAAAGTCTTCCCAGAAGAAGTTATTATAACAGAAAGAGGGACTAAATCTGGAAAGAGATGTTCAACAAACACATATTTTGGGTGTGATGGTCAAGTGTCCACAAACATTTGGCCATATAGTGTATATTAGAATTGTTGTCCAAAAGAAAGGAAATATTAGAGTAGGTATGTATGGAAAGTGAATGACAGAAGAACTGGTGATTCTTAACCTAAAATGCATCACAGCTTAAAGGGAAATAAATACCACACGTGAATATAGCATAGTTCAGTTATAAATGTAACTATATGGGGAAGGAATATATTTTAAACATATTTTTTTGGCGGCCATCAAAATGCAGTAATGGGTCTGTGCCTTCTTTGAAAAAAAAGGACCAAACAGATATTGCTTTGGATGGTCATATGATCATTTATACTTATCCTCGTAATATTACCCACTTGCCTCTATAATTGCATATAACAATTTTATAGCCACAATTCACAATTCACCCTACATGACAAACACAACATGGTTCCTGGAAGCACACAGTATAAAAATAGTAATTTTTTGCAATATATCAGGTCTCTTTGCAGAACAGACAATCCTTGGTCTGTGCATCTCCCCAAACAATAGTTCCTACACATTTTTTCTTATTTCCCTTTTTCTTGTTTTCATACAAAATAGTGGCAATGTCACATACAGTATATGATAGAAAGCTCTTGCATTTATTTTCATGAGAAAGTGGGATTTGGGGATCAGGTGCACTTCGGTGGATATCACTTCAGATGGACGATTGTGTAATGTGTGTGCCTCTGTCATGGTCCGACCAGATCCCGTATATCTCCCTGTGTTTCCCCTTTCTTGTTTTTCCAGTGTTTTCTCTTCTGCTAGGCTATTCTTGGCTGAAGAAACACAACCCAACACAAACTAACGGGCAAGCGGAGGGGGCTAATCAGGAGTTGGAAGCAGCACTGCAATGTGTCACCGCCAACAACCCCTCCACCTGGAGCTCTCAGCTTCCCTGGATCAAGTACGCCCACAACTTTCCTGTCCAGTGCTGCCACCAGTATGTCCCCCTTTAAGTGTTCCCTTGGTTATGAGCCTCCTATCCAGGAGGGCGATATTGCTGTCCCGTCTGTGCAGGTCCACATCCGATGGTGCCGCAAGATATGGAAGGAAGCCCATTAGGCCCTGCTCCACTCCGCTGAAGCCCATTAGGCCCTGCTCCACCGGCACCTCCACCGGCCAAAAGGTATGGCTGTCATCCAAAGACATTCCCCTCAAGGACAGTTCCAAAAAACTCACTTGGGTCATTGGGCCATTGGGTCATTTACCATTGAGAGCATCATTAATGCCTTTATGGTGAGGCTCAAGCTCCCCAGATCCTGGCACATCCACACATCCTTCCACGTGTCCCAACTTAAGCTAGTTCACGACAGCCCTCTGACAGCCTTGTGTGTCCACCAAAAAACTGATCGCAAGTGAGACTTTTTACTGCCATTGGAAGGCCAAAAATAAGATCCCAGATGACATATAAACTGAATAAATACATTTACAACTAAATATTTACACAGGAAATAAGGTTAAACATGTTTTGCTCCAGGACTAATCAAACACACCTAATTCAAATATGTAATCAGGCTCTTCATTAGTGTAATAATATTACAGCCATTAAGTACAGTAAGACTGGAAATGCCTGGGATTTACTGCAGCTTAATAATATAAACCATACACACTCACAAATAATTTAACATAATTTTCACTGTGAGCTGTCAGTCCTCCCCTCCCTACACACACCAACTGGTTGAGCTGGTTTTTATTTAGATTAGGAAGTTTGAATTAAGAAGCTCACCTCCAGTCCTGTCAGTCCAGGTAGTCCAACTGGGCCCTCATCTCCCTTTTAATAAAATACAAAAAACTAATCATTGCATTTATACATTGCAAGTAAGAGGGATACTTTTCTATATCTATCTCTATCTTTCTCTCACACATACACACACTCACACACCTCTCGTCCTGCAGCTCCACGAGGTCCTGTTAACCCCCTCATCCCAGGTACACCCTGTGTGGCAAATACATACACACAAGAGACTCAGTGGCCTGACAAACATTTAAATTGCCATAGCTGTTGGTACAGAGTGCATTTATATATCAGTGTGTTTTGATATTTTGCAAGCTTTCAGAGTAACTGACTGTCTTTTGGACCACTGCATACACAAGTGCAAATACACACACACACACACACACATCAACCTCTCTCGTTAACACACTAACCTTTGGTCCCTCAGGCCCATTTTGTCCAGGTGGTCCGATGTCACCAGGAAAACCCTGAAAACAATTAAATTAATACTCCTTCAAAACAAAGTAATACATCAAAATGATAAATTAGTATTATTTAATTTATATATCCTTTATTATGATTTAGGTTTTACCTCAGGACCTGGTGGGCCAGGGACCCCGTCAGGCCCTCTCTCTCCTGGTCTACCCTGGGGGATACACACACAAAAAAATTTCAAAAATTCTTAAAAGGACATATTTGGATGGGAAAGCATTCATTGAAACTGAAGAAGTGTCACTGGAAATAATGTCATAACCTACCTTTCTATTGTATTTCACTAGCCTGTTTGTTAATTGGTTAATTAGCAGATAAGAAGTTGTGCTCTACATAAATCAACACACTCAAGAAAAAAAATAATAAAGAAAGCAAAGGAATATTTTTAAAAAAATGAACTCTAATTTGGGACCTTTCTTAAAATAGCTGGCATATTCATAAGAACAGTAAAAACACATGAATTTGAGACAGGAAAAGGAAGCCGATTGCAGCATTATAAACAGAGAATAAGATTTGTTGTTCTGGTTTCCATTATAGGAGAAATAAAGTAAAAGCTCACCTGAGGTCCAGGTTTTCCACGAGGACCTGGCAACCCTGGCAAACCCTGAATTCCCTGAAACAAAAAACACACAGCAAAATTAGAGGACACCATGTACACTCATACAGTACAGTCCAAAAACGTCTTAATTGGGATTTTTACCATTTACACAATATGTCCAACATTTAAAGGTGCAAAATATTTTTTATTGTGATACAATGGTTAATCGAGAAAAGAAATGTTGGTTGCATAAGTAAAAGTATCTAAGTCCATTTGAATTTCTGGTTTTAATAGTACAAATTTTGGAAATGGGGAGTGTGTGAATACTTATGCAAGGCACTGTGTATACACAGTGTTAAATGTTGACTATGGGCAGTCTGTGGAAGTCTGTGAGCAGTTATACATTCATGCAAAACTCATTTTCAAGTTTTCATTAATTCTGTAGTCTATATAAGGTATTGCATTAGGTTAGCTAGCACTTCTAGTCAATTGGGGTTCTGGCCAAACAAAACATGGAACTAGGCAGCACACTGGAGCTTACATTCACCCAGTAGGCCTGCTAATTGACACCTGATATTACATATTATATCATGTTCATGTCATTTTGTTCTCAGAATTTCACAGTTGTGTCAAAGAGTGAGAAATCTGAGACAAATACATGATTTTTTGTGGAAGTTTCATTCTCTTGCAAACAAACTCACAAAACATACACCTATTTTCAGATGCCCAGGGGGAGATATAGTGGCAATTTTAAAATAAATGTTACAGCTGTACTGAGATAAAGTTAATGGAGATGGCTAAGGTCAGCAAGATATTACTAAGCACTGCAGTATGGGTCACACACCACCATAAACCCTAAATGCGTACCTTGTCTCCATGGAACCCGATCTCCCCTTGCTGTCCAGGGAGCCCAGTTTCACCCTAAGAGACAGATGAGAGGAAGCAAGTGAGAGAATGAGAAAGAGAGAATGTAAGAGATGTTTGAGGTAGTGGGATCCTTCTTAGTTAAGGAATAAGTGTGATATCAGACTTGCATATTTGCATGATTTTAAAATCTTATGCTTAAATGGATGGCACAGATTAAATTTGCTCCAACCCAAAATTAACATCAGCACTGAGTCCAATGTGGGTCTGGCCTGACTTTGCCAACGTCTATGTGGCTGTAGACAAAATCAGAAATTCTCTAGTGACTAATGAGAAAATAGACAGATGGGGCTAGATTTATGTAACAAGGCACAGCTCAAACATTCACTCACAGTACAAATGACATTAGCAACTGACCACCTGCCAAATGAAATGTGCATGGGTGATGACTCATGCCAGAACAAGTAAATGGTGTGAAAGGCATTACAATGGCTAATGTCATTAGTTTCCCAATTAGTTTTACCTAATTAAGACTGCTGTGTACAGAATAAGCTATAATGCTGTATAAAGGTGTAATCAAACTGTATTCCATGGTTGCATGATCTGCGTGACAATAGCAGTCCAATGAACAAGCATTATTAGAAAACTGTATAGTGTTCTAATATAAAATGTATAATATAATGTCACACTTTATGTCACATTTTATACAGTTTTCATAAATAAAGAATGTCCATGAGAATGCCTAAAAAAATACTACTCATATACTACGCATAGAAGTTGGACAAAATCATGCGCAAAAACGATTGCCACTAATTACAC
Organism: Pangasianodon hypophthalmus; assembly: GCF_027358585.1. Taxonomy (NCBI): domain Eukaryota; kingdom Metazoa; phylum Chordata; class Actinopteri; order Siluriformes; family Pangasiidae; genus Pangasianodon; species Pangasianodon hypophthalmus. Next base: position 17,174,108 of record NC_069724.1, on the reverse strand, counting down.
ACATTTTAGCACCTCGATTATGTAATTAGTCACTCTTCCCATTCCTCTATCAAATGCTTTTTGACAAGGATAAGAAGAGTACTTTGCCTGTTGATGCTTGCATGACATAGACCTTGCGTGTTTTGGGTATTTACATAACACTGAATGCAGCCTAACTGTGTCTGAAAACAAGCGCGAACAGCTTAGTAAATCATGCCCTTATTGTGCAATTAATTCACACTGAAATCCTCAAGAACTGTTAAATATATGACATATTTATAATTAGTAGTCTTTATTGTATGTTCTACTTTTTAGCTATTTACACTTGTTTTTATGTATTTGCTGCTCTTCTTTCATGTATTGTGCAAGAGGGATATCAGGTGGAGCGAAATCTGGCCATTGTGGATAAACTTGGGAAAGTATTTTTTTTCTCACTGACCAATCAGAGACATTTCTGATCATTCTACACACAGGGGCAGACCGACAGGGGAGGTTCTGAAAGCACATGCTCAACACAGGCCAACCAGTGGGGAAGGATTTTCCATGGCATGCTGCAGAATAACAGGGCCAATAAGAGCATTCAGATCACCTTATCACCTTTCAGTCCGGGCTCGCCCATGTTCCCAGCAACACCCTGGCACATAGACACAAAACAGACAAATGACACACAAAACAATACACACAAATGGCACACACCCACTTTATATTCAATTCAAGCCTTGAGAGATACAGTGAGGTCCAAAACTCTAAATTCATAACCAAAAACAATTTTCATTTTTAATTATCAACGATGTGTGTGTGTGTGTGTGTGTGTGTGTGTGTGTGTTCACTACAGTGTCTGTGCACTTGGATGGGTTAAATGCAGAGCACAAATTCCGAGTATGGGTCACTATACTTGGCCACACGTCACTTCACTTCACTTCACTTCAATGGATTATTCTTTATTATAACACAGTACTTCTTCTAATTCTCAAATTTGATTGATCAAATGGTGTTCATTCATTTTCTGTAACAGTAACAGTAAATTTCTAACATCTAATTTTTTTTTAAATTTTATTTCTAACTTCTAATTTCTAATTTCTAACAGTAAATCTGGCTGCAAGGCAAATCACAGGTTTATATTAATGCACTCATTCTAATAAATCAATGTTTTAACAACTATTACAATAACAACTATGACTATATGGAGGACTCTCCACATAAATGGATTAAAAACGTGTAATTGTGTAAATGATATGGTGAAGTATTCTGCCTGGAGACATTTATGTTGCCTTTTTGGAAGGAGTCTCCAGTGTCAGGACTTTGTAAAAGTCAGAGGTAATGCTGTTTTCCGACATGGGGAACTAAAAATAGGTCTTGAGTACTTGAACATGAATGTGTAAGTAACATCTCTGTATGACAAACACGAAGGAAGCTACTGAAGAAAAAATATTTCAGACTGGTGAGCTGTGAGACAGTAATTGAGTGAGTTAATGAAAAACAATAAGCAAGATAGGAGAAACCGAAACCTAAACAATAACAAAACCATGTTAAACTAGGAACAAGCGGAACAAGCGGGTAATTTGTCACACTAATACCCTTGTGCTTGGGTTGATTAACAAAGGGTTGTTTCTTGCACCTCGAGAACAGTAAATATACAGTATATTTACTGTTGTGTACATTAAACCCACTATTTTATATAGCTGTTACAGTGATGGGAAAGGCAACCCTGCTGCCACAACACTACCTCCCCCTTGTGGAGAATGTTCAGCATGATAAACATGAACATGTGAGTGAGTAAGTTACAGATGACCATGAAGTGTTTCTATCTAAAAAAAATGTATGTAACTATTATAAGAATGTAGTTTAATTATTAAATGAAGGCAGCAGACAGTAACATGTAACACATAGAGGACTGTATTTGAGTGAACATCAGGTGTTATCTGTTAAGAAATTACAGTAGTTAAAACTACAATAACAGTTGGTAACTCTGTTATGGAAGAATACATTTGTTACAGTTTCAAGAAATGTGTACAAATTAGTATGTGAACTAATAAAATGGGTTACAAAATCAGCATAAAAGTTTGTATTTGTCCTTATAAAAACAGCTTCTGGTAGAGAGCTCAGACTTTTGGACCTTACTGTACAACAAATCACACAGTCATTGTTATTAACAAGTAAGGACTGGTGTGTGTGTGTGTGTGTGTGTGTGTGTGTGTGTGTGTGTGTGTGTGTGTGTGTGTGTGTGTGCGCTACTAACCTTTAGTCCGATCAGTCCTGGTACACCAACCATACCAGCTGGGCCCATGTCACCCTGAAGCAGTAAAACAGAGACAATATCCGTCTTAAACAGACAAACCAGCACATATTCTGAACCCATTTTGTTTGGCTATTCTACAATGAACACCAAAATTACTGGCACCTATCAAAAGAATGGGCAAAATTACACACAAATGATCAAATTTTCCTTGTGGAGAAACTACTTATCTTTCCTCTAACATAAATAATTCTCATAAGAATTTTTTAATACTGCTGTTTCAGAATTCCATTTGAGTTTTGCGGCTAGTCAAGTTGCAAAAATCTAACTATTAGACACTGCATTGCAGGAAGTTGTTTGGAAAGCTGGAAAGGCTGGAAAAGAAAGAAAACTGTCCTAAGACCTGAGGGCAGCTAACAAAATGTAGCACCTGACCTGATGAAAGTATCATTGAAAATAGAACTGGAGCTGTGGGTTGTGGTTGGATGAGACTGAAATCGTTTTTGCCTTTCATACATGGTTTTGTAGGAAAGCTATAGGACTTTCAAACTAATGCAGCCAGTTACACGAAACCAGTGGAGGGAATGCAGAAATAAAGTGACATAGAGGAAGAGTGGAGACACATTGTTTTGCCATATTTTGTGAATGGAGAGGAAGGAGTTCTCAAAGGAGCCCAAATTAAAATTAAATTTCAGATTATATGTATAAGTTATGGAGCAGGTGCTCTATATAATGAGAGGAATATATAATGTCTCAGATCTGAGATGAAACCATTCTGCCAAGTAAAACACAAACATTTACATTTACAAACATATTTTTCACCACTTTTCTTCCAATTTGGTCACCTGCCAATTACCACCCACCAGGTAGCTCTCCTGTATCATGACAGCTACCAACTGGGGAGGGTGAAGGCTAGCACGTGCTTCCTCCAAAACATGTGAAGCTAGCCAAACAAATCTTTTAGAATTGCTGCTCATGCTGCATCGAAGGACAATGAGGTTTTTTTTATTTTAAAGGTTTTTACTAGTCTTAATTTTTTTTACGTAACAGATGTGTTGCTCTACTGTCCATTGGTGTGCTTGGTTTGAAAGTTAAAGTACAATGTACACGTCAAATTTCATAATAAATTTTATAACTAATATACTCACAATCAATCCAAGTACTCCAGGAGGGCCAGTGGCACCAATAACACCCTGAAAGAAGGACATAGAGAAAGATGAGCTTTCTGTTTCAAACATGCAAAGAGTAGGAAGCTTTGGTGTATAAATGTGGCTTGAGTATGACTCAAGACGTGGCTTGTGTAGGTTTTGGGTCTGAATGTATTTGTGTGTTTTTGTCTATTTTATGTTAAGTGTTAAGGCTTGGGTTCTCAACTTTTTTTTCGCTCATTTACTCCATATTAAGCCCAAAATTCTCATGACTCTTTTTTAATAGACTTGCTACTTTGAAAATTCATGGGGCATTACAGTGAAATTACAATGCATAATGAGTTCTTATTTGAATATGAAAATATATATGAAGATATGAATAAATCAGTCTCGTTGCTATTTGGCAGTCTGCACTCACCATGTTTATTGAGAGGGCTGGAGATCAGTACTGATTGGAAAAGGCCCTGCATTGCACAAAAAAGTGCTAGCAAATGGGATCAGCAATGAGTTTGTTGGTTTAGTAAAGGTCATATGTTGCATTTCTCATATTATGTTAATGAGTATAAAGCTTTCACACTGTGCACTCCCCGCATATGTTGGCTGTGGAGGAATCATTTTCTAGAACAAAAAAATAAACTATATGTGCATGCACACATTCAGTATAAATTTGATTTACTTGGGAGCATACTGGATGCGGCTCTGCTGTGGTCTGGTGTAAAAATGGAGTAAAGAGAAGGTCCAAATTAAATAAATAGTTTAGGCCAGTGGTTTTCAATGTGAGGTTCATGAATCAGGGTTTTATTTCGTTACAGTGGTGGAAATCACAACCCACCATTTAAAATTATATTTATTATTAACTTCTTACAGTTTTTAGTCTGTTTGACTTTACACATAAATTGAAAATAATCCTAACCTCAATAAAAAGTAGGCCTATAAATAAGGCCAACTTGTACCTAATGTGCGCTCTTGGTGGAAATTTCAGAAATAGAAAGCACTATGTCTGTAATAAATAGCCACAAAATTACTTACGCATTTAAATAATGAGGCAGATATTTGAAGAGGTGGGGGGTCGTGGAATTTCCTTTACAGTTAATGGTGTCCCTGTCTGAAAAGGTTTGAGAATCCCTGATCTAGGCTAATGCAATTTTGGTATATTAAAAGAGCTTTAATTATTATTTTAAAATTTTCCATAAATCAAGTTTATCTGCATAGAGCTCCATAACAACAGCTGGTCAAAATCTCCTGGCGATCCCATCTGCATGTCAGACGACCGCATGTGAAGGTGTGATTTTGAAGTTTAGCATGTAACTGTGTGTGTGTGCATTTGGGTGTGTCTGTGCTCACTGTGTCTGGCTGTGTACATTTTTGATAAAAATTGCATCAGTGCACACCCAGGTGCATTTAGGAGTGGATGTGTGCACATGCAGGCATATACTGTACATATTTATATTCATATTTATGCATGTGTATGTACTGTGTTCTATGGGCTTCATTCTATGGACAGAACATGTTCATTTTCTCATTTCCTGTCTGCATCCATCCCACCATTCCTAAAGTGATCATCCATTCATCACACCAGGGTTGTCCCGTTTGCCACTTCCTCCAGCCCTGGCATGATGAAGTATGATATTTTTTTAAATTCAGGAATGGCAGGATGAATAGGGACAGGAAATGACAACATGCAATATGTCTTGCTTCCTCAGAAGGAAACGAATTAATTACCTGCTACTCATCTGTTTTAGTTAAGATGTAGAGTCTAGAAAAGTTGACATGAACACTTTATTATTAATTACTGTTAAGAACATTTTTTTTGCTAGAATACAATGTTCATTTTGCATATGCTTTTTCAAGTAAAACACTGCTAACCAGTGTATAATAAACAAATAACACAATGAACATCCCAGTTCTAAAATTTATAATAACTAGATAAAATGGACAATGTATAATGTATGCTAAGACCTCTACTCTATTGTTCTTTAATATGAAATCATTTCAGTGTGGCAATTCTGAAAATTATGCAATGTCTTAAATTCTGAGGCTGATAAAAAGCTGTTTCAATATGAATTCATATTAAAAAACGATAGAGGACAGCTCTTCCCATTACTTTATCATCTATTTTAGCTAATTGCAAGTAGAAGAACTGAGGTGGTTATTGTTTCGTATATTATAATTTATTCGTATATTTACATAAAAAGCAACTGAATTGAAAGCAACTGAAAGCAATTTAGTTGAACAAATGTATGCAAACCCAACATTCTATTCTAAGTAAAGACGTTACGTAGAGTAATTAATAATAAAGTATACATGTAAACTTTTCTGGTGTCCACATTTGAACTAAAACAGATGAGCAGCAGCTTGTTTTTAATATCCTGTATATATGCACTTTCCAGTTGGGAGCAAAAAATTATCAAGATGTTGCTGCACTTAATTATCTAATTACCTTGTATTACTAAGCCGAGGCCACAACTTAATGTTCTCGTTCCCACGCCTTATTAAGCCACGACCACGCAGTAAGATCTCATTTCCATTCATTAATAAGTCGTGGCCCTGCATAATTTTTATTAAGTAGGGATGTCAGCATTGGGGCTCTGTAGTTAAGCATGAGGGAGGAATTAATGTTTCATTGGTGAAGCACATGGAATGTAGAGAGTTGTCAAACACTCAAGTACACACCTCCACAGAGAGCTATGAAAATGAGGGATAACACAAGCTAAAGAATTTCCAAAGTTTTAAGTGGCGTAAAGAGGAAGTGTCTTTTATGGCTCTGACTGGGAGTTAATGGAAACTGTATCAAAGCCAAGCTTTATTTCACAGCATGGATTCACTAAATCTAAACCTATAGTTATATTAAAGGTATACTTTAGGCTACAGGCTTAACACTTGGACAGTCTTTTCTCACATATGTGTTTCTCATTGGATCTGCTGTGTGTTTTGTGTTTAGAAGGAGGGATGAAGTTGGACTTACAGGCTCTCCGTCAGCTCCTGGGGGTCCCCTCTCACCAAAATCACCTGGAAAACCCTGCAGGAACATGGGGAGAAAGTTAGAGTGCTAAATAATAAATTAAATGAAAAGCAGACCCACACACATGCACACACACATTCACTCTCTCTACACACTTGCTGACACTGCAGCTTAGTCTTAAGCATGTTTCTGGTTTTGTACATATTTCACATGTCTGTGTGTATCTGTGTGTGCATGTGTCTTGGGTCAAACTCCACTGCTGTTCCAGTAATACACAGACAGCCCTCTTTCCTCTGCTGAAGATATTACTGATGACTCAGCAAGAGGGACTCACACACAAGCAGACACACACCCACATAATACATTCTAAAAAAAAAAGTACTGGATGACATATATGTATAAACTAGTAAACTGATGTACAGGTTTATATATAATCTTAAGGTATCTTCTTTGGTCGCCTAACAATCTGATAACAAGTAGTCATGCATTCAAGACATAAGAAATGCCAGGTGTGAAAAGCTATCTGTTTCGGCTGTCCGTCTGTATCACCCGAAACGGATGTTAATACCATGTGTGAGGGCTTGGCATATAACACACACACACACACACACACACACACACACACACACACACAAACAAGCCAAAGCACGATGTTTCCTTCTCTTTGTCTCATTCACACTCACACACATATAATGAGTTGAGAAAGCTAAGATTAAACATTACCGGCATACCCATCTTGCCCCTCTTCCCTGGAGGACCAGGATTACCCTGAAAAAAATAACAAGATAAAAAATATGTAGAAGGAGAGAGATAGGGGGCGAGGAGTGGAGAGGAGTGGAGTGGAGAGGGGGATTTAATTGTATATTGTTACATTAATGGTTGCATTAATTAATTAGCAATTATCTGTTAATGTTAGAAGCTTTACCTGTAGGACAATGTGACTAATTATTCTGTCATTAGCGAGTTCTTAGAGCCCAGTAAAAGAATGTGTGTGTGTGTTATTGTTCTCTTTCAGACTTTACATCATTATCCTTCTTCACAGAGAGCAGAATGCTCCTGATACTATATATAAGCATTCATACTTCTAAGCAACTGCTATCACAAGGGAATCCTGAGAATCCTGACAGACAGTTCATCCGCAACACAACGACATTGACCTGCAGTGAAAAACTCTCCTCTGATGACCTGGTAGAAAAAAAAATACGGAAAAACTATGCTCCCATTACTTTGAGCCTAATTGGAAACATTAAATTTGAATTTTTATTAGCTGCCCCTTAAGCCTCACATCTGTCCAAGAAACCATTTTAAAAGGTGTCCGTAATGAGTAAACCCAGTGTTATTTATGTATTATGAAGGCAAAGTGCTGCCACTGTGTTGCTGTTTACTGTATATAGTTGTTACAACTGTTGTGTTGTAATTATTGTTTGTACTTATTGTACTTGGTTTGTTTGCTCATCATGTATTTATTGTCTTGTATCTTGTTGTGTATTTGCAATTTAACTTTTCCTAATTACACTAAAGTAGGGATGTAACTGAATACGAATACATTATTCGGATTAAACAGAGAATGCGTCCTAACTGAATGCAAATACAGACACAAATAGCATGCGGATTACAGTTTGGTGTTATTTTTTTTTTTTTTAGAAAGTTTGCAAGAACGCTTCAGACTAGGTATGTCCATGGTGAGTGGGATCCTGCAGGATGAAACAAAAAAAATATGTGTGAGCATGAGGTTTTTACTTTCGTATGGGTTGCCTGGTTTCAGCAAAATTCCTCACCCCAACTAAAACTCAAAACTGCACAAAAAGACTTGAAACTCGCCCAAAATGTTTCGAATTAGGAAGGAGTAGACACATTTTTCTTCTTTTTCTCGTTCTTTGTCTGGGAAACAAGTTATCATGGTGTGCATTTCTGATTTGCAGTATCTACAATAGGAGGTGCACTATTATTTTTTTCCATCAGTGGTTTGCTACAGTAGCCCAACCTAAACCCTGCCTTACTGAGCTCCAGAATAAAACCATATTTCTACTATATTTCTGTACAAACAAAAAAGATATGCTTTTATCTATTGAGCCACTGCTCCACATATCCCGTGTGGACTGTGCGCTGTGCACAGGACAGCATACCTCTGCTAGGATCCCATAAAATAGTCACTTAATTAATTTTAAAAACTTTAACTTGTAAGTTCATTATGCATGTTTTTCATCTTTTATAAATAATATTTCTCCATCATTATTAAAAGTATTTTCATGTATAAAAAAAAATCATACAGGCATTATAAAGAAATGCTGCTTAAAGGAACCCATCTTGAGTAGCAGCAACACAGTGAGTGCATCCCAGATTTAACAAGAGAATGTAACAAACCCCATAAACTAAAGTAAATCTGAGAAAAATGTTATTAGATGGTTATTGTTGTCAACTATAAATAACTTTGTGATATGGGAAAGACACTGGGCCACATTTATCAAGCTGGATACGAATGGATTTTTTTGCAAATTGTTCATACGTGCATTTACACAAGAAATTTGGAATTCATGAAAATCCTGTAAGATCAGAAATATGTTCATATCCTATTCCTGAGTGGGTGTGTGTAAATTTATGCATAAGAAGACTAACTAATGTAAAACTTGACTTCACTGATTGCAAATCATATAATTTGCATGTATTACTGCACTTTTATATACGGAATATACTGTCAAGTTTTAAATGACTTATTTTTATGACTTTTACAGCATTTAGCAGGCACCCTTAAAAACCTCCCCATGCTAGTTCCCTAGGTCTTGAACCAAGAAAACTGTAGATAATTTAACTGAGAAAATTTGTTGTTGTCTATCATTGGCATTGATTAAAGAATATGAAAAATAAACTTCCACTTCTGCATTACAGCCTTCACTCTCATTGTTCATTTCGTGCTCCCAGCTCTCTGTGCACTTGAACTTATTTCGAATTTTGTGCGCGTCATTAAATGCAAATGAGCTGTGATAGGAACGTGTTTTGCACTTTATGGGTGATCAACACACGCATACGAGTACGAAGAAAATCAGTGTTTTTGAAACTTTTTGTAAATCTGGCAGAAAATTTTTGTTTGGTTTGGCATACGCAAACATTTACACACAACATGCTAAAAGACTGATAAATGAGGCCCATTATTGCTTACTATGTCACTTTACATAGAAGATAGAAAGCTTGCCATAAAGTTCAACAGGACGCCTAGATCAGAAGTTAAATAAAGATATATAATGCAAATTGCTATTTGTTGTTATAATTTGTTTGTCTTTTTTCTAGCAGTTTTCCAATGTGTCCATGATAAATTGGTAAAAAAAAAAAAACTTTCTGGTATAGACCCTCTTCCCATTTAAATCACTAAACAAATATACAGATAATAGCATACAGATAATAGCATTGTGTTACACCTCTATGCTACATGTTGTCTGGTTATTATCTTGTATCGCCCTGTTGTCACTTTTCTAGAATGGATTGCACCAAGGCGTTGGAGAATGCAATTTAGTTCTACTGTATACTTGTATATGGCTACAATAACAATTCTCTCTATTCTATATCTCTACACTCTACTCTACTAAGATTTACTTACTGTTCTCCAACAAATGTTAGTGTTTAGAGTCCTCAATTTTTCATCATCACTTTTGGGTTATTTTTTTATCACACAGAAGGTCATTATTAATATGCTACAGTGTGTGAAAGAGCCCATAGAAACAATGTCAAGTCCTAGGAGGACTAGAAAGTTACCTCAAGTAAACGAATAAGTTATTTTTGTAAAGATTCAATTAGCAAAACATATATGAAACCTCAGCAAGTGTGCGTAAATATAAAGAAAAAGAGAACAAACTCACTCTTTCACCATCAGGTCCTGGTAAACCGAAAAGGCCTGGGATGCCAATAAAACCCTACAGAGAGAGAGAGAGAGAGAGAGAGAGAGAGAGAGAGAGAAGGCCAGGGAGCATAGAGAAAGAAACAGAAAAAAAAACTTTAAGACTATCTAAAATCTTTCATGCATTTGCAGGACAAAGAGAAGAGATGGATGGATGGGAAGATGAAAGGATGAATGGACATGTGGAGGGTCTCACTGAAGAGGTAAACCTTGAGGAAAGTGTATATGCCCATGGACTGCATGGTGCTGGCCTCCACAATGTAGTCCAAGGGCACATACCCTCACGCCAGGGATACACACGCCGTGCCATGCTGACTGTGGAGCAGAAATTCATACACAAATATACACATATGCTCACACACACTATTATAACCTATGAAACTATATGAGTGTATCTACTATACTAGCACCTGAAATTTACTGATCACGCAGACACCAGACCCATAGACACACACTAATTTATGTTACACACACATCATACTGTACATTAATTCCCAAGGTGGAATGATCACACACAAACACATATACACATACAACTGTATTATACACACATCCTATAAAAACAATTGAGATGTAATTATTACACACATACACAGATAAACAAGTATAATGACAACACACACACACCAGACTGGAGCTCACCATTGACCAATAATAATAAGAACTAGTTTCATGTTGATTGTGAAGTTACCTCCAGTGGCTGTGTGTGTGTGTGTGTGTGTGTTTGGTGGGTTTGGGCAAAAAGACAGCAGGGCCTCAGTCTGATTTTAAACAGGAAATTCCAGTCAGTAGGGGCGGAACCATTTCTGATAAAGAGCTTGTGTATATGTGTGTGTGTGTGTGTGTGTGTGTGTGTGTGTGCGTCTTCCATACATGCTGGAGTAGCAGAAAGCATCAAAACGAACAGTGGGCTTCTACTTACACACACAAGCACATACACACACACACACACACACACACACAGGCTTATGGCTTTAGCAACAGTCCGGAAAGCAATTTGATATGGTGTATTCTCTACAGTGAAAGAAGAAGGACAATGGATATAAGAACAAACGACAGAAAAGGTAAGGTAAAGTAGAAGAGAAAAACAAGGTGAGAACAAGACAGAAAGTAAGAACAAACAGAGCAAGGCAGAGAAAGAGAGTAATAATGTCTCTACAGCAAAGTCAGTCAAATTGCTTAATTTTACAAGCTGGACGACAGAAGAAACACCAGACACCCTATAATAACCACAGACGACAGGCCTGTTGCTTAGTAACCATGGATGTCACAGACCAAATCTGATGTTACAGCCCAATGTGTTGCCACGGTTACATTGCTGGGGGTGATGAAAACTACAGACAGTGTTGAAAGTGGAAGTAGCTTTGCACTCACCCGAGCGCCTTTTGGCCCGCGAGGCCCTATGGGACCCGGAAGACCCTGAAAGAAAGAAAGAAAGAAAGAAAGAAATGTAGCAATTATAATTAAAATGTGATTTATTCTGTTACATTATAATGCATGTCACTGTCAATAACATGGAAATACAGTAGTACAGTCAACTCCAGAATTATTGGCACCTTTCACAAAAATGAGCAGAAATGAATCGATGATATTTTTAACATATGCAACGAGTGACATTTTGAGCTTAAACATACTAATCACATTTAATGTTTTTAAGTTTTTAAAAGACCTGATAGAAACTTCCACAAATAATAGTACAATGGTAGCACAGTGGGAAGCATTGTTCAATATATCAGGATCATGTCCAAAGTGCTAATTTGTTAAAACTAATTTATATTACAAGAACGGATTGTATAAACCTTTCCAGGCCAAACAAGCATTTCCTGATCCAAATTTCATGTGTACAAAAACCTTCAGCCTCTGGGTCCTTCTACCAATACAAATGTTGGGGAGTAGTAACAGTCATTGTAAAGTTCTTTAATCAAAACCCATAAACCTGAAGACTTGCATGAAGGCTTCTGGCAGTGTAACACTGAGGCCCTGTCCATTCATTTACAGATATTTCTGAAAATGTAGTTTTTACCTTTCCCTTTTGGAAAAAAAAAATCCCATCCACACAAAGATCATTTTTGAAAGTATCTCCCTCCACATGAAAAGGCAAAAACATTTTGAAACTGCTCAAGTGAGCATTATCCAGTTAGATAGTGATAGTATTTCATTCTATCTGTAGCTTTAAATATGTCTGTATTGTCTGTAATGTTGTGTGTAGTGCTGAGGAATGACACGGTACTTCGGTGTACATGGCAATAAAGTGATTTGTATTGACTCATAAATTGTCAAGAATGAGTCAAGAATAATATTAAGTGAACAGCAACATCATTCATTCATTCATTCATTTTCAGTAACCGCTTTATCCAGGTCAGGGCTGTCGTTGGCCAAACATTACAAAAAAAAAAAAAAAAAAAATACAAGGATTATATTTGTGGCCTGATGATAACTACTGCTTAATGTTACACTTTGGTTTTATCTAAAATCTTCATTTACAGTGTGGTTTCTACTGCCGGAACAATGGATTCAAGAGCAGTACAGGGCAGATTATATTCAGGCTCCTGCAAATGAGGGTGTAATAATAAAACAAAAGCGAAATTAACATAATCAAATGATAAATTACAGACCACAAAGTAATAACCTGATTAATCGCCATGATAAAGTCCTAGAACAATGTGCTTTTAAAATTTCTCCTCCTTGGCGGGTGTTTTCAAAAAGCATTATTTTCAGTGACCAGCAACGGCATTTCCGTGTGAATGGGATGCCAAAATGTGAACTATGTTGTCAAAAATATCTGTATACATGTGGACAGGTCCTGAGCTGCACCACCAGCAAGGAGAATAAAATCTGAGTACAAATATGTAAAAAGGTTTATGAGGGACCAGGAAGAATTTGAGCAAGAAATTGAAACATTTTCCATTTAGTTTTAGTTTTCTCATTTAGTAAATTTAGTTTACAGTTTTATTTCCTCTGTGAATATTGGTGTTAATTGAAAAAAAAAAACAACTGTCTACGCCACTGGTTCTGACACAACATATTCGCATCAAGCACAACACATATTCTCATCAAGCACAAAATAGCCTGATGACAATGCCAAGAAATCTGTAAATCTTTTTGTTCACTAGTTCATTTAAATGGTTTATGAACAAGACTAGGCATGTCTAGTTTCAGACGTCATGTTGTTCTGCTTTATTGTTCCATTATTTTGGGTTACATACACATACAGTACATTTCCCTTTTATTTTATGACATTTATTTACAATCCTCCGAATGAAGGATCAGCTAACAGGCTAGTGTAAAACATCTCTTGGATTATAATTAAAAATAGATTGTTGAAGATGGTTATAGTCCATATGTGTGCATGTGTGTTGATTATTCAGGAAGATCTTTTATCAATATAGGGCTCTACTGACATCTAGTGTATGGAAGGCTGTCATACGCTAGTTGCTTTTTGTCCCCAAATGCTGGAAATGGAGTTTGCATAATTAATACATTAAAACATTAAACAATTACTGGAAGAAAACAGCTGGCAAGTTGTTTGTTATTGAAGACCTTTTAGTCCTTCTCCTGCTGCAGTTGTCTCTCTGGTTATATTTTTGTCGAAAATGTCTAGTACTTAATGTGGTTTATTGATTAAAACAAATTCTCTGTGACACTGAGTTTTTTTTTTTTTTAAATGCTTGGAAGTTATAACGTTTTTTTTTTTTCTTCTTTTCTTACTGGCACACTAATACAACAGGCATGCAAGACCAAATTTATATTTCAAATATATATATGTTACTGGTTTTACTACAGTTTACTACAGCCTCAGAAGCACTCTGCTTGTACAGCTGATGAAGGACTTTTGTCTGAAACTGGAAACTATACTGAATTTTTACACCTCTAAAGTTAGGTTCATTAATATTCTAGCTATCTACCACAGTATATTGTATGGAGTTTAAATTAAATAATGAATATGAGTTCAGTCTTTCAGCTTTAATTTGAGGGTATATACATCTACACTGGGTGAATAGTGTAAGAAATTACAGCACTTTTTTATATGTGGTCCTAACCTTTAAAGGGAGCAAAAATAATTGGACAAACTAACATAATAATATATTAAGTTGTCATTTTTTTAATGCTTGGTTGCAAATCCTTTGAAATCAGTGATATCACCAGACACTAGGTTTCTTCCCTGGTGATGCTCTGCCAGGCTAAGAAAGAATCCATCTGTCATCCACCACATGTGTTTTCTGTGTTCTTCGGGGTCTTTGGTGTTCCTGAGCTCACCAGTGCATTCTTTCTTTTTAAGAATGCACCAAATAGTTGATTTGGCCAAACCTAATGTTTTTGCTATCTCTCTGATTGGTTTGTTTTGATTTTTCAGCCTAATGATGGCTTGCTTCACTAGCAGTAACAGCTCTTTGGACTTCATATTGAGAGTTAACAGTAACAGATTCCAGATGCAAATGCCACACGTGAATTATTACTCAACTGTAGACTTTTTATCTGCTTACTTGTAATGAGGGAATAACACACACCTGGCCATGGAACAGCAGAGCAGAAAATTGCCCAATTACTTTTGGCCCCTTAAAAAGGGGTGGGTGAGGGGGGGACCACACATAAAAAGTGCTGTAATTCCTACAGTGTTCACCTGATTTGGACGTAAATACCCTCAAAGAAAAGTTGAAAGTCTGCAACTTGAGATCATATTCATTCTTTTTTTTTTTCAACTCCAATATACTCCTTTAAACAGTTAAAATAAATAATAACTTTGTCAATGTCCAAATATTTATGGATCTGATTGTATATGAACTTTGGATGATAGAAGAAGAATGAAAAACAATATTTTATAATTCCATAATTCAATTTCTCTTTTGGTATAAAAACAAAGCTTTTGTTTTAATGATAGCAGAGGCTTCCTATCACCACCATTATGAGTTCAAGATGCGGAAATGAATAGAGAATGTTTTGCGCAAGAACTTTTGGCTTTATGCATTATATAGTGATCTAGTACCAAGTGGGAAAGTAAAAAAAAAAAAAAAAACAGGATATTTAAACAGCCCTGAAATGTTTAATCATTATAAAACTTAAAACCAAAAGCAGCTTTAATCTCAGAACAGTGGTTACTTCTTCACTGACACTGAAAGCATGATGATGACTAATCACTCATCAACCTTCTGATACTTCATCAATGACAGTCAAATACAACGGACACACACACACACACACACAGAAGGATCCAGAGAAACACACATGCATACAATAGACAAACATACTGCATATTATTTTTAAAAAAATTGCTTACTTATGAAAAACTTTTAATGAAAAACTTACTGTCACTAGATGGGTGTGTTAATATAAGTTACTCTTGTGACTCTAAAATTGAACATTGTAGTCCAGCATATTTTTGTTGAAGTTTATATGTGAATTTGAATGTCTAATTTAGATGGAAACATTTATGTAGCTGGAACTAAAAAGGCAAGTTGGTGCTTAATGGATGCACAGATTTAAACTCTGAATCATGTGCAATCTGATAAACTGCGTGCACGGTTTGTGGGCATGTTGTTGGTTCTGTACAAAGAATAATTGCATAAATGATGTCAGGTGCAAAGTATGAGAAGAAAACAATTCTTTAATTAATTAGTATGTTCTTGATAGTTGTGCCGTGTTTGCATTATTCCAGGAATAGTGCATACATACACATCAAGTATATAACTGATTACTGACAACGTCAAAATTTGGTGTGACCACCCTTTGCTTTCTAAAAATGCATCAGTAGTCTCAAGTATACTTCATATAGTTTTATGAGAACACTGGCTGGCAAGTTTAAGAATCTTGGAGAATCTGCCACAGGTTTTCTGGAGAATTTCATACTTGCTTCTGCATTTGCAGGTAATCCCTGACAGCCTTCATTATCTTTTTTTAATATGTTACTTTCTTTACTGAGATACAAATATTTTTCTTTAAAATGTATTTGGGGAAAAAAAACATTCGTAAATCTAAAAATCACTCTTTTTTACTGATGCAATATTGCAGAAAAATAAGTAAAAAAATAAGCATCTAAGATCAATAAGCATGTAAGACCTTTTCACAGACTCTCTTTAAAAGCTGTTGGCATCAGAGGTGCAAATCTGAAATCAACTTTATTATGGTATTATTTTATAATGATTTGAAAAATTTTTCTCATTAGCTTGTGATGCTGAAACTGTTTTTTCATGTTTTGTCATCAAATAGTGGAAACATTTACGCAAATTTAATCCCTGCCCATCGGTCATACTAATTTACTCACGTAATTACCATTTGTAAAATGGCTGTGAGGTTTAGTAAATCACACTGTGAGCACTAAATTTAACAGTTTGCATCAATTCTACCTGTATTTTGCCATTTTTTGTAGAAATGCTCTAAGTTCCATATTCATTAAGGCAAAAATGGAGGAGACATGCTATTTTGCTCACGTGAAAGTTTGCAGAAACATTTAGTAAATCAAGGGCCCAGAAAGACAAGAAATAGACAGACAAATAAACACATACAACACAAACAACACAAACACTCTGAAACACAGACCCACACACATACAAACACACTTCACGGCAGAAGATCTACTGCACCTGCCTGCCAGGATAACCTTTGGCACCAGCACTTCCATCAGGCCCTTGCTCCCCCTGAGAGAGAGAGATTTAAAATAAAATAAAATATTAAACTATAATGGCATATGTACATGAATGTGCGCTTCAATTATTCACTGGTGAATGAGTGCTGTACTGTTGGATTGGATGAAGTAAGAGGGTGACACACTACTCAAAATATTAATTACAAAACCTGTTTTTATTAAAATAAATAACATAAAATAAAATAAAATAATAAAAGTGCAAAAGGTTTCCTTTTGGTTACTGAGATTAAGATTAGGGTTAGGTTTAAGTGTAGTCATAGCATTAATAATTATGTCAATGGAAGGAAGGTGTATGCGTGTGAGAGAGAGAGAGAGAGAGAGAGAGAGGACTCACTGCTTCTCCCGGGAGACCAGGTGGTCCAGGATGGCCTTTTTGCCCCTGTAAAAATAAAAAATGAAACAAAAAAAAAATGAATGCTCATACTCACATGCACACTGCTGCAACTTTCTGATGTTTATACATTTCAACATCCTGTTATGTGACATTGTGTGTGTGTGTGTGTGTGTGTGTGTGTATATATATATATATATATGTGTGTGTGTGTGTGTGTGTGTGTGTCTCAAGTTGCTTGGCTACTTGTACACTTGAGATATAAATGTTTTCCAGCGGATGTTCCCATAAATAATTTAAGCTCAATGCAGATCTATAGCAAGAATGGAAACTATGCATCAAAAGTAAAATCCACAAAGAGTAATCTGGGTGTTTGTCTTCTCTACTAGCTGCCTATGAATCCTAATGCTAATCAAATGCTGTTGTAACAATGTACAAATTTATTTACTCTGATACAGTAGGACAAAAAAACTAAGTCTATGTTTTTTAGATAATCCCTGGTAAAGTACATCGTTTTACAATCCATGTTTCATTTACATGTGACTCAAAATAAAAGAAAAATTGTCAAAAATATGTGACATAATCAAAAAGTTGTATAAATTTTGAAGTATTGTTACTAATTTTGGAATAAATAACTAACAAGTGAGCCTAATGTAAAACATCAAAACGAAAAATCTGGGTACTCCGTCAGCCAATGGCTAATACATGTGACAGGTCTATAATACAGCAGGATAGATCTGTTATTACAGGAACAGAGAAATAATGTTCAGCTTTCTTTTGTTCTTCTGAAACAAACACTGTAGCCACACATTGGTTGAACAATAGGGGTCTGTTGATGAGTACGATAGTACAATTGTATTCCATGACAAGACAGAGCTATGGTGAACTTTTACTTTAGCAAACTTTAGCTGAACCGTGATCTGTTGTTGACACAAATAATAAAATAATACTAATATGAAAGAAGTAGGATAAATGCTGTTATTCAGAGACAGTTTTAATGTATTAGTAAAATTTAAATGTAGCACTGTGTGTGTGAATGTGTGTACATACATATGTGTGTTCGTGTGTGTGTGTGTGTGCATACTTGTGTGTGTGTGTGTTTGTGTGTGTGCACGTGTGTACATACATAAGTGTGTGTGTCTACAAAAACTGCAGCTTCTATTTAAAAATAAATGAATAAAAGAGCCAAAAAGTCATTTTGGTTACTGAGGTTAAGGTCAGCATTAGATTTAGATGTAGGCATCACATTAATTAGCTGCATTAATAATTATGTTAGTGAAAGGTCCTCACAAGGATAATATGACAAATGTGTGTGTGTGTGTGTGTGTGTGTGTGTGTGTGTGTGTGTGCGCAGTGGGAAATGTGTAGTTATTTATGTCTTGGCAGGACTCTTCCTGACCTGCCAGTGTCTGGAAATCCATTCACATGCAAAAACATGTACTTTAAATGCACATTCAAAGACACACTCACAGACACTGACACACACTCTCTGTCTTTTTCTCTTCTCTCAGCCAAGGTTGTGAAATTAAACACTGCATGCTGTGTTTTTGAGGGTTGGCTGCTTTTCTCATCAGTGTTTTCAACGGAAGCACACACACACTTGCACACACGCACACAGGAACACACACATTCACATACACTTCAAGTGTATTCCTTGAAAGGTAATAGGTAATGCTCAGCATAATGTGTAAGGTGGCAATTTTGCTAGATAGCTAATTATGTAGCTAGAAACTTATATGAATTAACATGAGCTAGCTAGCTAGTTAACAAACCTAGCAAGTTACTGAAACCCTAACATTAGGGTAATTAGCTAGCCAGATAATATTACCATTCTTTATATACTATTGATAAGGTGGTGTTCACTTCAGCATAGCTCACTTGATTAGTTAACATAAGAACAGAATAGAATATTTTTGGATTATTTGGTGTCAACTGTACACATATTAAAAGTATTTTTTAAAGTAATTACTCAAGTAATTTTTCACCAGATGACTTCTTTACTCTTTCTTGATAACTAATTAATAACTTTAACTTTTTAGTGAATTATTAATTACAGTAGCAGTACTTTAATTAAAGTCAGTGAGTTTTGTATTTTCTGCAATACTGCATTAAATCACAAGTATATGATGATATTGTTGTGATATTCTACTTTTAAAAAAAATGTCTCCATGCTCAGTTTCTGTATTATTGTGTGAAAACTGAAAGGCACTTCATGTACTAGCTTTTAGCTTCTCAGCTCATATAAAGGAATATAAGCTAAAAGAACTGTGCAGGATAATATTTTGTGTGTAATGTAATATTTGACCATGTGCCAAAGCAATTCATAAATACAGTAACTTGACTGAGCAGTTCTAGGCTGTGACCCTAAAAATGCTGTATTCAAAACAAAGAACAGCAAAAGGAAGGTCATGTGAAGTATTTGGCATCATTAGAATTGTGTCGCAGATGCATATTATAATAAGGAGGTGAATTTCAACTCTATACTTTTGTTTTTTAAAAAGACACTGCCAAGTGGCTTTTTTGGTTTCAACTCTAATAGTGCACAAAGTAGCACAATTGTTTTTTAGGTGAGGTGAAAGCAAAAGTGTTTTGACATTGAAATGTAATACTGTTTGTGTCTTGAGGTTGTAGGGTTTGTTTTAGAATGCTCTCCAGCTCTGTAGGTGATACTCTGCCCAAAAAAACTCAAACATGCTAACACTGAAAGTTAGCTTTATATTAATATTCAGAAAATAGAACTTACAAATCAAATGCATGAATAGGAAAATAATATTCTAGAAACACAGCAGAAATCACAGAATGTGAACATACCAAGCCAACATACTGAGTTTAGCCCTACTCAATGTGGATTAGTTTTAACCTATGGAGCTTTTTGGGAAGTTTTCTAATCTGATTGGTATGGATAATGAAAACTTTCACAACTTATTACAAGCAGACTTCAAATGTTATAGCACATGGTTGATAGGCCTACATGGGCAACCATTTTATTCAAATAAAACGGTCTGTTAAAAAAAAACTCTGATTAAGTGGAGATAAGATAATCGAGGTTATAGGTTAATCAAATTAGTGCAGCAGGAGATAAATGGCAATTATTGTAGGTTTGTTAGACTAGCAGGATAAAGCAGTGGAAAGATAAAATCTTTCCAAATCTTGTGTGTCAAATCAAGATGAGCTGCAATGTGCATGTGTGTGTCTCTGATTCTGCATCACAGCTGTGTAAAACTTTCAGTGGGGATTCCCTGCAGCGTTTACAGTTATATCCATGACAACACATACACACAGTGAGACACTACAATATGACTATACAGAGAAGCACAGAGGATATGTCAGAGATATAAAAGTGAGTCATAAAGAACTTTTAAAACATGGGAAAAAGCATGCACAAGAGAGCAAGAGAGAGAGAGAGAGAGAGCATAAAAGGCACCATCACTATTATATGCAATTTTTTGTCAGCAGTTTTGTTACCTACCTTTCGACCCTCTACACCAGGTAAACCAACAGGACCAATGATACCAGGATCTCCCTACAAACAAACACAAATCTTAAGAGCAATGAACTCAATAGGCAATGCTAGGAAATCATCTAAGAGAATGACTTGAGAATTTAATTTATATTCTTGTCTTGCACAATTTACATATAAAATCTAATTGTCTAACTGAGTACTTGAAAGATCAGTCTGAGCACAAAGCAATGTTTCCATCCAAGTAATTTTATGAAAAAAAAATTTTTTTAGTGATTTTGAAATGTTTGTTAATATAGGCAATGATGTAGGCATATTACACATACCTATCACCTGGTAGTTTTCATCAATAAGCAAAGTCTATTGTTGACTGATGAGAAACACCCCTTAGATTTAGTGTCCATTTTGGTGACTATCTATTTAAGCTTGTTATATCAATAAATAATACATATAAAACAATAATAATATAATAATCCATATAAAAATGCTATAAATAAACAGGAATGAGGTGGATTACTTCCTCGAAAATTAATTTTCAAGAGAATTTTTTTAAATGCCTTCGAAGGAGATACTAGAAGTAAATAGACTAAGCGCACATTGACCAATCAAAGTACAATTCCATGAAAGGTGATTTGAACAAAAGTAATGGTAATGGTAAGTGCAGCTTTTCGGTTCACCGTGCTTGCTATTCAGAAGAGACATGGCATGATTATGGATTTGAAGCATGTGGCGGCGGGGGTGTAGTTGAGCATCAGCTGTGGACAGAAAGAAGGCAGGTCGAACAGGCATGTAACATAGGTAGACTTGTCACATGCCTGCCTCCCGTTTCCTCATTTCCCTCTGAACCAAAAGGGAATTGTTACCCTGGTGCTGAAACCCAGGATTTGAGAAAGATTCGCCGTCATGGAGTCCTCACCACTCACGGAGATCATCAAGACCCTGGCCCACACCCACCAGACGCAACACCAGGCCATCCTTGAGCTGCGAACAGAGCAGGAGCAGAGCTTCCAGACCCTGTTCCAAGCTCAGGCAGAGGACCAGCAGGTGCTACGGAGCTTGGTTCAATTGGCGGTTACTCCCCATGTCACGCTCTTGAAAATGGGACTGCAGGACGACCCGGAGGCATTTGTCGAGCTCATCGAGAGTACCGCTAAAGAGTGGGGCTGGCCAGAGTCACAGTGGTCGGTCCACCTTCTGCCCCTACTGTTAGGGGAAGCCTAGCTCGCAGCCCAACAACTTCCAGTTGTGAACCTGCTGGAGTACCCAGACCTAAAGCAGGCCATCTTGCAACGGGTCAGCCACACCCCCGAACAGCACCATCGGCCGCCCATTCATATTCACCCAGCAGCTCATAGACACCTCCTGAAGTTGGCTGCTGGCAGAGGAGCATGCCACCGAGAACGTGGTCGACCTAGTGATGCTGGAGCAGTTAATCACCTGAATACTGCAGGGGATGGCGGAGTGGGTCCAGTGCCACCATCCGGCGTCGCTAGATGAGGCGATCCAGCTGGTGGAGGACCATTTGGCAGCATATCAGGGGGCAGATGAGCCCCTCTTTTCTCCCAGCCTCTCTCCCTTCCCCCCTTTTTCTCCTCACCCTCTTCCTGTCCCTGCACTCTGGCCAATTTCCCCGAAACCATCTCCCCGGTCCTGGGGTTTCCCTACCCCTCCCTCCTCTCCTTCACCTTGGATGTCTCCCCTAACTCCCCCTCTCTCCCCACAGGTAGAACCTTCCACGCCCACCTGGACTGAGGCAAAGCCCGGGCAGGACTGCCGGCGTCGTGGGAAACCTGGGCTTTTCCAGGATCAGCGCTCCCCTTGGGAAGCAGGAATACTGATCCAGATCCTTGACAAGCCTCCAGCCTCCCCCGATCAAGCAGGAATGTACCACATGTCAGTGAGTATACAAGGTAGTACACATCAGTCCTTAGCGGACTCGGGGTGTAACCAGACCACCATCCATCAAAGCCTGATTCAATGCAGGGCATTGGAAAATGATGGTGAAGGTGAGGTGTGTGCATGGGGATGTTCACAAATATCCGCTGGTGCCAGTCATTATTCAATTCTGGGGGCAAAAGCATAGAGTGGAGGCAGTGGTCAGTCCTCACCTCACCCATCCACTAATTCTGGGGACAAATTGGCCAGGTTTTCAGACATTGATGAGGGAAATGTGTGTTGGTGGGTACTGCAGTAGCAAGGCATGGTGTGCGAGGTGCGCAGCTTTGGCTGAGAAGGCACTGCCTGGGCCATCGACGTCAGCTCCGTATCACGAAGACATGGAGGGTGGAAAGGGCTCAGGGATTTCCCTCTGGAGTAGACATGCAATTAAACCCTCAGGCACACATTCAAGTGAAAGTATTTGATGGTCAATGAGTTCAGCCCAATGTTACGCTCTCCTTCCCCTACTTCTCAATTATTAAGGATAGGTTATATCGGGTGATGCAGGACACTTGAACTAAAGAACAGATGACCCAGTTGTTGGTCCCAAAAAGCCATTGAGAGCTTCTGTTCCATGCGACTCATCATAATCCCATGGCTCGGCATTTGGCCCAGGATAAAACACTGAACGGTTTAATGGCTCATTTTTATTGGCTGGGCATTTGAGGCGATGTTCGCAGCTAGTGTGCAGTGTGTCGCGAATGTCAGCTGTTGAATATGCTGGCCACCCCAAAAGCACCATTGTGCCCCTTTCCATTAATCGTGGTCTCCTTCGAAAGAATTGGCATGGACCTCGTCAGGGCATTAGAAAGGTGCACGCGGGGATATCACTTTTTGTTAGTCCCGGTGGATTATGCAGCACAATACCCAGAAGCAACATCTCAGCATGCAGTATTGCAGAGGCACTCTTCCATGTTATCTCCTGAGTCGGGATCCCAAAAGAGATCCTGACTGACTAGGGCACCACGTTCATGTCATAGACACATAAGGAAATTTATGAATTATTGGGGATTAAATCGATTCACACCAGCATTTACTATCCATCCCACAAGAAAGGTGCAAAAACTTAAATCCTGGCTGTATAATAGGGGTACTCGGCTACGGGAATTTGCACAGGGGATACAATACTCATTTTACTACCCACATTGAATTACTCACAAAGTGGCAAGGACCCTTTGAGGTCACACGGCAAGTTGGAGAAGTAGACTATGAGGTCAGGCGAATGGATAGAGGCGAATGGATAGATGGACTTCAAGTATACCACCTCAATCTCCTGAAACTGTGGAGAGAGGCAGTTCCTATGGTTCTGTTGATGGTGGTTCGAGAGAGGGAGGAGTCTAAAAAGTGTGGCCCAATTCACCCTGGTCCCCTGTGGAGACCACCTCTCACCGTCCCAGAGAGCACAGGTTGCAGGAGGAATTTTCCGAAGTGTTTTCGCCTCTATGCACGGACCTCATAGAACACAACATTGAGACTCCTCCAGGTGTGGTTGTTTGCAGCCATCCATACCGGTTGCCTGAACACAAAAAAAAGGAGTTCCACAGCACAGTGGCCCGATGATTTTGTTTGCTCATAACTGATGGGTCGGTCCTTTTTTTTTGTGTGGACTTTAGAAAGTCAACACATTGTCTAAATTTGATGCATATCTGTTGCCTTGCATTGATAAATTGTTTGATCAGTTAGGCGCAGCTCGCTTTTATTCGACATTGGATTTAACTAAAAGGTATTGGCAGATTCCCTTGACTCCAATATCTCGTGAAAAAACTGCCTTTTCCACTCCCTTTGGATTACACCAGGTTGTCTTCCTTCCGTTTGGGTGGTTTGGAGACCCAGCAATGTTGCAACGTCTCATGGATTGAATCCTCCGCTCGCACAATGCATATGCTGCTGCTGCTTACTTGGATGACAATCATTTATAGAAATGATTGGCAGCGGCATTTGCAACATCTGAGGGCTGTCCTGAGATCCTTGAGACAGGCGGGATTCACAGTGAACCCAAAGAATTGTGCAACTGGGTAGGTGGAAGTATGGTATCTGGCCTTCCATTTGGGTCATGGGCAGTTGCATCCCCAAATTGATAAGACAGCGGCGATTGTGGCCTGCCCAAGACCCAAGACCGAAAAGGAGGCGAGGCAGTTCCTAGGGCTGGCTAGCTATTATAGAAGGTTTGTACCTAATTTTTCGTACGTCACCAGCCCGCTGACTGACCTCACTAAAAAGGTGGCGCCAGATCCGGAGCCATGTGAGCAGGCTTTCTGCCAAGTAAAAGCAGTTTTGTGTGGGGACCCGCTGTTGCAATCACCTGACTTTTCTCTCCCTTTTGTTCTGCAGACTGATGCATCGGACAGAGGGCTGGGGGCCGTTTTGTACCAGGTGGTGGAGGGAGAGGAGCGCCCCATGCTGTACATCAGCCGGAAACTCTCAGTGAGGGAGATCAAGTACAGCACCATCAAGAAGGAGTGTCTGGCCATCAAGTGGGTGGTCCTCCCCCTCTAATACTACCTGCTAGGGCACCCTTTCATCCTGTGTTCCAATCATGCCCCGCTCCAATGGCTCCACTGCATAAAGGATGAAAACGCATGGATCACTCATTCGTATCTGGCACTTCAAAAATTCAAATTTGAGTCACGCAGTGGGGGTTTGTGGTGGCGAAGGCGTGGTCGAGCGTCAGCTGTGGATGGAGAGGAGGCCGATTGAACCGGCAGGTAATGCGTGATGATTCTCCCTTGTCCCTTATTAGCCCAAGTTTACTTTTGTGTGTCTGTTTGTGCTTTCAGGGACTCCCATAACAAGCCAGAGAGAGAGATCTGAGCAGCACTGCACCATATATATATATGTACACAGTAAAATAAAATCACTGAAAAGTGAAAGTAGAAGAATAAAGAGCCCCTTTTGAGTTGTTGCAAGCCTGCCTCCTGTTTCCTCATTTACCTCCAAACCAAAAGGGAATTGTAAGCACCTACCTTAAAGAAAACTAGGAAGCATGTGTATGTGTTCCTGTGTATACATAATAGATTTTTGGCTATGCCTACACAATGAGATTCAACCCCAAATTAGTCAAATTTGATTTAGCCCTCACATTCAAGCCTTCACTGAAAAAGACCATTACTTCTTTAAGCTCCTTTAAACAAAAATAAACTCTGCAACAGTCACCATTACAAAGACATTTCTGATTATTTTATTGTTGCTAGGTTGTGGGACTTCCCAATATCTTAGAAGAGTGTGAATAAAGGGCAATGTAGGGGCGTTCTTCACTCACTTTCTCTCCTTTAGGGGCTATTCCAGGTGAAAGACCAG
This sequence comes from Pangasianodon hypophthalmus, assembly GCF_027358585.1. Classification (NCBI taxonomy): domain Eukaryota; kingdom Metazoa; phylum Chordata; class Actinopteri; order Siluriformes; family Pangasiidae; genus Pangasianodon; species Pangasianodon hypophthalmus. The sequence goes on along the minus strand of NC_069724.1, from coordinate 17,148,228 downwards.
GGTCACCCTTCTTCCCCTGGAAAAAGAGGCACAAAAAGTGTAAAAGACAGACAGTGACATAGGGGCTGAGAGGTTTTCAGGGATTGAGGTGTATAATAGGTATTGTAAACTCTGACACATTGTGACTATCAAACCGTCTGTGAAAGCATGCCTTTGTGTGTCTTTGTGTTTGTATGTTTTGTTTACTTAATCATTTGTAACATAAGTAGATTTGTTGCCTTTAATGGAGACAGGAAAAATATAAATATAGAGAACCACATCCCGACTGTTAGCACATGCACCCTGCTATGCACCCCCTTTTTTATCAAGTTTAATCCATTCCATTTTCATAATTATAAACAGGGATATTTGGTCCCCACAAAGTCCCCAGAAAGAATACATTCCTACACACATGAACCAACCTTAATTTGGAACTGCACTAATCTAGGCTTTCAATCCCAATACAAAGCGCATGAACAACAAGATAGAGTTAAAGAGGAGTTGACTAAAAGAATAGATAAAAAGGAAATAGAAAGAAAGATGATGAGAGAGAGAGAGAGAGAGAGAGAGAGAGAGAGAGTGAGAGAGTATGCATACCTTTAAACCTGGGGGACCTGGTCTTCCTGGATTACCGTGTGGCCCGGGTGGTCCCTGCAACACAAATCATCATAGTGAAAGTAGCAAGAGGTACAAGCACAAACATAAACAGATTTTCTGTTTATGTCCAAGTCAGAAGCTAGGTCAAAACACTGAAACCAATGACATTTGTCCTAGTGATCCTGTATGTCCTCCCTGGTTCCAGAGCTCAAACAAGAGGTCAAGGTCAGTGATGGGAACTGACTATGACAGAAAGATCTTAAACATGCCAAACTGTGTGACTTTGAAAGTGTGTGCACTTCACAAAATCTTCACTTAGACAAGGCTCCTTTCAAACTCTAATGGCATACGCCCAAATACAAACACGCACATAGGCGACACACATATACACACAAACAAACCAACACACGCACACACACACTCACACACACACACACATATACACAAGACACGCAGACAGGATGACACAGCCTAATATGACCCCTGGTCTCGACACATGGGTATATGAGTTCACGTTAGTAACAGTTGCTAATGAAACACATCACACCCACATGTGTCTTAGCCAAAGGTCAAGGGTGAGACCCTGAACTGTGTGTTTGTGTGTATGCTTGCCTGTAGTGGTCAAACACTGAAATGGGTGTTCTTTGATGTTTTCTTTCTCATTCTCTGTCTCATAATCATCTCGCATAATTACAATAATTTAATGGCAATATAATGAATATTCTGTTTTATGATATACACACACGTAAGTATGCACACTGCACATTTTGCATACTGCAGTTTCTACTGTACTCTACTTTGGATATGAATTACTCAGCAGTCTGATACTTTTCACTACTGGGGGTGAGAATCATTCAGACTCACCACAGAGCTTATGGGCTACAAAATGTCTGTAAAATCAGGAGAAAGTAGACAGTGAACTCCATGTTGCCACTTCACATATGTCTGCAAGTAACACTCCTCTAGCATGCATCAAAGGTAGACATAGCATGAGTCAAAATTTAAAGGTGCCTCTTGACCTGCGTTCAAGTATGCTTACGCAATTACTTCCTTTACCCAGTGGGCTAACCTGATTTTAGACAGCAGAGCCCTTTATGGTGCTCCCCAAAGCACACAAACACCTGGTCAGTGTTGTGCCAACTGGCAGTTGCTTCCACATAGCACTTGAATGATGGACAGCAAAAAAAAGCTGTCTTAAGCAAAAGCCACTTTATATCTGCATCTTCCATTCGTATTTATGGCAAGTTATGCAAACATCTTAGCACCAAGGCCAAGTCCTGATGTGGGACCACTGTTTATGTGTAAAGGTTGGAAACATTCCTCACCTTTAAGATTTTTTTTTTCTCAAATATTTTATGTTCTCCCAGGCAAAATCTATCAATCTGCCACTTCAACTTTTAGGGTAAATCCAGAAAGAGATGCTTCAAGGTGATTCTACAAAAACCTTGCAAGATGAGGGGTTAATTCCCAGTGTTTTGCACATTAGTGAGAAAACTTTGACTCACCTAAATACATTCAGTGAGTATGCACAATCACAAGAATGTGTCTGACCCTTTGCAAACTTGCCAGTATCTTGGGGTCGCTCCCTGGGGCCAGACCCATAATTTCAAGGAGAATGGTCTGCTGTGCCACAGTGACCCATTCATCTGGGACAGTAGGGGGCAGGGAGGACTCATCAGTAACATAAAAAAAAACAGTCAGTAGGCTATGAACGACACCGGTTGGGTTGCATAGTCTGTTGGATGTGTTGCAGTGTCAACCATAACAGTCACAGCTGTAGATTTGGCCAGTTGTCTGTCTGTTGTCTGTCTGTCTAGGGCAGACTAGACAGACTAGGGCAAGTGTCACACCTTTTGCGAACACCCTATGTGCTAAAGCTAACAAAAGGGAAGGCCTCTGACCTGGTAAATCTCTCTGTGTATATAGAAGTGGAGGAATCACCTATACTCCACACCTATTGCAATGTGGAAGTATGCATCCTTCAGATATATGGTCACAAACCAACTGTGTTCATTCACCATGTGTAGCCTATGGAACGGTTGTCATTTTAAGATGATGTCTCTCAGATCCAAAATTTTGCTTCCTTCTTTTGGAATGAAGGAATTAACACACAGTAAAAATGTGTGACATTTTATGGGATGCTATTTTATAAACATGCTATATTATGTATGCTATATTTTATAAACCTTTTTTTTTTTACACCCAACTTTTTACACACAGCTTTTCCTGTTTATACCTGGGGCAAGGTCTTTGTCACACACAAACATATACACACAAACAAACAAACACACTCATACACACCTGTGGTCCCCTTTTTCCTGGTGCTCCTGGTTTTCCTGGTGGTCCCTGAATTCCCTAAAAAAGAGAAGTGCCAGGAGTTATACTTCTACATACATCTACCAAAATATACAACTCACACGCACACACAAATGTCTTTATTCACTCCTCCTACAGCTCACTAAAAGTACAGCTCAGTGTTTAGAAACTAAAAATATGGAGGAAACAGGAAGTTATTAGAATTAATTTCCTTTTCCTGATAATGGGGTGAAATGTGTGTGTGTGCGTGTGTGTGTAGCCCATTGTTGTATCAGTATCTATCAGCCCACTGACTCACATACACTTCAAAATATTTGGTAATATTGCAGCAAATAATGGATTAAAACCAAATCTACTACAGTCAAAATCTAATTTAAAAAGAAGCGACATTTCATTTTCTGTGTTTCCAAATAAATTGACCTTAATAATGAAGTTTAGATTTGTTCACACGTGGATTAAAAAAAAAAGTGTAAATATGACTTTTTATTAACTAAAAGAAAGTCATAATTGATCAAATTCTCTCTCTCTCTCTCTCTCTCTCTCTCTCTCTCTCTCTCTGTGCCCCCCCCCCCCCCCCCCCCCCACCCCCCACCACCACATACAATGCCACGTGGCGATGGATGAAAGGGCTCTATTGACGAAAGTTCTTGAGGGTGGGGGCTTGTGTGTGTATTTATGTAAAGAATCTCTAAGGGTTACAGCTATGCATCTACAGATGGGAGACAGTGGCTTTTTCACCAGAGGTTTATTCTCTGTCACACAGGCACACACACACACCTCAGTGTCCACCACTGTGGGAACACTTTTCCTTCTTAAAGTGCCCAGTCTGCACTGTGATGCTCAAAGCTCCTCTGCTTCCACAGTGTGTAGGATGTGTGTGTATGTGTGTGTGTGTTTGTGTTGTATAGAGTGGGGTTATGTGTTATTACCAAAGAATAGGTTTAATGAGAGGGTCTTATGTCCATTAAGTGCATTTTCTGTTTGGACACGTAATTTCTTTTAGGGCAGGTGTACACTGTATAGTGTGTGTGTGTGTGTGTGTGTGTGTGTAAATAAGAGGGTGTCCAAGGTGTGTCAGCAGGGTAAGTTAGAATTAGAGTGTGTGTGATTAAGGTGGATAATGGTGCACTTCAGCTAATAAACTGGTAATAACAAAGGAGTCACATTACATACACACGCACACACAGACCCACTCCTGGTAATGTCTGGTAATTTTACCCTTATAATTGCAGTGACTGAAACACACACACACATACACACACACGTCACCAGGTCTGTCATTTTGTAAACCGTTTAGCTCAGCATATCTTTAGTGAATGCAGGGATGCGGCAGCTTTGGGGCCTTCTAGTTTGTTTCCAAATATAAGAGAATCGGTGCTTGTGTGTGATTGCATCACATGAAATGTTTACTGCTGACCTTTCATTAAAAATGATACATGATTTGCAAGACTGTAGGATGTGCATACATGGATGTATGCATGTCTAAGGGTGTGCATGCAAATTTATTTTCCTTATACCTGTAGTACATAAACACACATGGTTCAAGCTGGACTGTCTATATTTCACCAAATTATATAGACAGTTATATTATTTTATATATTATTATATATTATATAAATTATATAGAGGATTTCAAACATACAGCCACTGTCCACTTTAATAGGAACACCTGTACCCCTGCTCATTTATGCAGTTATACAATCAGCAAATCATGTGGCAGCAGCACAATGCATAAAATCATGCAGATACAGGTCAAGAGCTTCAATTAATTTTCACATCAAACATCAGAATGAAGAAACATGTGATCTCTGTGACTTTGATTGTGGCATGGTTGTTGGTAACAGATGGGGTGGTTTGAGTATTTCAGAAATGGCTGATCTTCTGGGAATTTCACACACAACAGTCTCTAGAGCTTAAATAGAATGGTGCGAAAAACAAACAACATTGAGTCAGCGACAGTTCTGTGGTTGGAAACGCCTTGCTGATAAGTGAGGTCAGAGGAAAATAGCCAGATTGGTTCAGGCTGCAAGGAAGGATGCAGTAACTCAAATGATCACTCTTTACAACCCTGGTGAGCAGATAAGCATCTCAGCATGCACAAAACATTGAACATTGAGGTGGATGTGCTACAACAGCAGAAGAACAAATTGGGTTCCACACCTGTTAGCCAAGACCAGGAATCTGACGCTATCATGGGCACAGGCTCACCCAAACTAGACAGTTGAAGATTAGAAAACAAAAAGTCACCTGGTCTTTTTCCAGTCTTCAACTGTCCAGTTTCCGTGAGCCTGTGCCCATGATAGCCTCAGATTTTTGGTCTTGGCTGACAGGATTGAAACCTGATGTGGTCTTCTGCTGTTGTAGCCCATCTACCTGAGGTTTGATGTGTTGTGCGTTCTGAGATGCTTTTTTGCTCAACATGGTTGTAAAGAGTGCTCATTTGTGTAAACTCCAGAGACTGTTGTGTGTGAAAATCCCAGGAGATCGGCAGTATCTGAAATATTCAAACCAGCCCATCTGGTACCAACAACCATGCCATGATCAAAGTCACTGAGATCACACTTTTTTCCCATTCTGATGTTTGCTGTGAACATTAACCGAAGCTCTTGACCTGTATCTGCATGATTTTATGTATTGCGCTGTTGCCACATGATTGGCTGATTAGATAACTGCCTGAATGTGCAGGTGTACAGGTGTTCCTAATAAAGTGGACACTGAGTGTATACTAGACATGTGCCACTAAGTATATATACACAATATGCCATGATATTCATGACACAAGAAACTTTTATCATGGATGTTTAAAATACTACAGGTTGACTTGCATTCCATTTAGGACAAGACTGCATAATTAGACAGCATTTAGGGGCAACATTCCATTTATCCTTTTTTACAAAGGCAGTCCCATTATTCGGATATGAAAGTATTAAAAACATGGGGGACAGACCTGATAAACCATCTACATTGACCAAGCTATTTTTTTTTTCATAATGTGGTACTTTTGTGTTACAAAATTGCACTGTTACAGGAAAAAGTACACAAGTTCCAGCAATTAATATAATACAGTATTGCATATCAAACTAATCTGGGGTCTTACCACAGGCCCAGGTTCTCCCTTTTGCCCTGGTGGTCCAATTGGAGAAGCAAACAGTCCTAGATCCAGATCCCAGCCCTGAAGTCCATCAGCAGGCAGAACTGTCCCTGTCTCTGGGGCCAACGTGGTAACATGTACCACTGAGCTTTTGGTAGGTTTTACTGGAGGCATCTTTGAAACAACAGGGATGACAGGTGTGGTCCTGGGCATGGGGGGCATGTGTCTGGGTGTCTGTTGGGTGCTGCTTGGGATCTTTGTAGTTGGCAAAGGGCTTAGTTTCTTGGCGGTAGTTGGAATCTTGTTGGATAAAGATATTGATAAGTTTAATTGGCGGTTAATGGAACTGACAGTAGAGGTCACTGGAGTGTGTGTGAGGGTAGTTGGGATTTTTTTAAATGGAGGTTTAGAAGGGGAGGATTTGGGAAGAGACCCTTTTGGAATTGTGGGTTTGATGGCTATAGATTTTGCAGTTGTTGGTTTAGAGGGCTTCACTAGTGCTGATTTGGAAGCTATATGTTTTGAATTGGTGGGTTTTGATATGAGTATGGGTTTTATGCTAGCAGATTTTGATACACCATTGGGTTTTGAGTTAGAATGTTTTGACACACTAGTGGGTTTTGAACTGTTAAGTTTTGACACACTAGTGGGTTTTGAACTGTTAAGTTTTGACACACTAGTGGGTTTTGAACTGTTAAGTTTTGACACACTAGTGGGTTTTGAGCTGTTAAGTTTTGATGCACTGGTGGGTTTTAAGCTGTTATGTTTTGATGCACTGGTGGGTTTTAAGCTGAAGCCTTTTGAGATGCGTGTGTGTTTTGAGCTGTTGGGATTTGATACATTAATGGGATTTGAGACAGTAGGTTTTGGACTGGCAAACATGTGTAATGGTTTTGAAGTAATAGTTTTAGTTTGAGCTTTTTCTGTTGTGTGTCTGATCCCTGTCTGTTTGGTGGCAGTGATGGATTTTCCCAACATGGGCTTGGAGGCTGTGGGTTTGGGGCTTTTCTGAGGCAGCGCTTTGTGTGCCCTGAAAGTTGGTGCAGGTGTGGTGGTGTTCACGTTTCTATGGAATGGTGGCGGGTCAAGTCCTATCTGAGCTGGGGGCACTTGAGGAGTCGCTGTGGCTCGAGACCCTCCAGAATCATGGCTGGCTCTGACTCTAGGTGTAACAGAGCCATTCAGGAGTGTCCAGGGAATTAGAGTGGGCATCACTGCAAGGGTATGATTAGATGTGGATGACTGCACCATTGTGGAGGGTAAAGGCAGCAGGGGAGAGGGTGGTGCTGGCCGGTAGGTGTCATTTTCTCTGCACTGCTTGCGAATGGCTTTGCAGTAGTTAACCTGTCCTGCGGGTACCACATCGAACTGGCACACTGCACCCTCAAAGGGTTCAATGCCAGGTAGGAGGGCACTGCTTCCGCCCAGTCGGAAGGTGCTGCGGGGGTCCAGGTGAAATGGTGGGAGTAGTGGAAACTCTTGGGTTGTTCCACTGCTGCCATTGTCACAAGCAGGCAGCAGGGTGGCTGTCTGGCCAGCAAGCACAAGGGCCAGGTGGTGCCAGCGGCCATCATGAAGGTGATATGGAAAGCGAACTGAGTTGCCAGGCCCAGCGTGGAGTGTAAGGTCATCTGGTGACACCTGCAAGCCTAACTGGAGGCGTGAGCCAGAGAAAACAGAGAAAAGGAAGGCAGAGTTGGCACGATGTGAGCGAATGCTTAGCACGAGTGTGGTGTTCCAGGAGAAAGGCTGTGGGAATATGGTGCGTGTGGCAGCAGTGACACGTGCCCGTGCTGTGAGGATGATGCTGGAGCGGAGTGGGATGACACCAAATGGGACAGAGCGAGAACCCTGCTCAAGGCGAAGAGCCAAACGCTGCAATACATCCACATCTGCAACATAGATTTACATAAATGCCCATTAATACACGCAAATATGCAATGACACAAATGCACACAGATATGCCCATTCACACAGAGACACATTTATGCACAACTGTACATACATATGAACATAATATGGCTTCAGAATTATTGGCACCTTGATAAAGATGGGTTTATGAAAAAAATGAAAATTGAAAATATGACAGAAATCTAACCTTTGGAGAAAAAAAAACCTTATCAAAATATTTTTTAACAAAACCACTCCTGGGCATACTAATGAATAACATGTAACTGAAGCACATTCCCATTTAATATTTTACTGTTTTCATAGGAGTGACTTCCTGTTTCAGTTGGCACAGAGGCTAAATTCCTTTTGACATCCATCAACATGGGGAAGAGTAGAGAATACATAAATGAAAGCAGACAAAAGTGTGTTGACATTCATAAATCAGACAATGTCTATAAAAATTAGCTACCTTTCTGAAAATGCCCATATCCATTGTTAGGGTAATCAATGTGATATTTAAAACAACTAGAGCTGTAATCAACCTGCCTGAAAGAGGACAAAGTGTATTTTGCCCTGGCACAGTGGAGAAGAAAAAAATTCTCCATGGATCATGGTTGGAGATTTGCAGAAGGTTTTTGGGGTCACCAAGTCTCCATATCCACCTCCATGCCAAAAAAAACTGTTTGGGAGGTATGCCAGAAAAAGACCTTTTGCTTCATCTAACTACAAACATAAGTGTCAGGGTTTTGCCACATGTTACCGGAAGTTAGAATGGATCTGGGTTCTGTGGTCTGACGAGACCAAAATAGAGCTTTGTGACAACCTACACTCAAGGTGGGTTAGGCGTAAAAATAGGGATGGTTACACAGAAAAGAACCCCACCCCCACTGTTAAGTATAGGGGAGGATTTATGGTGCTGTTGGGTTGTTTTTTTCCTCTAAAGGCCCTCAGAACCTTGTTAGAATACATGGCACAAAGGACCCCATGATGTATCATTACATTACATTTACAGCATTTGGCAGACACCCTTATCCTGACTTACATTTATATAACTTTATACAACTGAGCAGTTGAAGGCCTTGCTCAAGCATAGCTTGGCAATACTGGGATTTGAACTCACAATCTTCTGATTGGTAGCCCAATAGTTTAATAATTGTGCTACCATTGCCTATGCACCATTGGATTTTAAATGAAAATCTGGCTGCCTCAGCCAAGAAGCTACAACTGGTTGGATCTTCCAGCAGCACAGTAATTCAAAAAAGATATCCAAATCCATAAAAATGGTTCAATGACCACAGAATTAAGCTTTGACTTGGCACTCTCAGTCCCCTGACCTGATGCCCACTGAAAACCTGTGGGGTAAGAGAACATAGGACCCTGGAGTTCTTGTCAAAAAAACACACAACATTAACAAAGGACATGGTATCAGAAACACCTTACGGTCGTTATGGTGCTTAAGGTCCATTTTCACTTACACTGTAAGAAGTACAGTATACAAACAGGCCTTCAACAAGTCGCTCTGGATAAGGGCGTCTGCCAAATGCCATAAATGTAAAATGTAAAAAACAATATTTCATACAAATCACTGCTTCTATAACAAGTAGAATTTGACAGCGTTGATGGAGATGTGCCCGCTGCCAACAAGTCTAGTCCTTCTTGTTACAAATTTGTAAGCCTGAAATACTGTCAAAGTGTATTCCAACAGGAAGAAATCTATTGAACTATTTAACTGATTAGATTTTGGAATTGATCCAGACAGCAGCAAGGTCACAGCAAAGGCAAACGTCTGAAACAGTTTTTTCAGACATTTGCCTTTGCTGTGACGTTGACGCTATCTGGATCAATTCCAAAATCTAATCAGTTCATCTGCTGGTTACAAATTCTGCAAACATTCAATCACTCATTCTTGAGATATTACACAAATGAGAATCTCAGACAGATGGACACACAGTTGGATGGAGGACAGGCGGACAACTTAAAAACATTTTAAGTTTTAAAACATAACGCCTAATTAATTAGCATAAAACCTAAAAAAAATACAGATAACTTTGTGAAACCTTAATAGTCGCTCATTTTATTACCCAATCAATTTAACTAACATAAATTAAATACTTGTTTTTTCTATACAAAAATATTCTGTGTATTTCTGCTGAATTGCTCTCATGCAATACTCTTGATATTTATGATCACTCTCTACTTGGTTTTCTACTGTTCTATATTGCTCTCTTTCACTCTCATTATCTTTCTCTCCTGTTACAGTATTGCCATTGTTGAAGCTACTGTTAGTGAGATCCAGAGCTCTGAATTACATCATAATCACATCAATGTGTGAATGGTGTACAGCACTAGGCCTCCTTATGCATGTGTGCATGGGGAGGGGTCTATGATCTTCTGGGAAAACATGATTTAAGACAGAGAGATGAATGAGTCAGCTTCAGTAAAGAGCATGTCTGAATATGTGTGTATCACTTTGCTATACAATGCCAGGAAACAGGCTGTGTGGAGAGAGTTAACAGGCCACAGCTGAAACGTGTGTGTGTCTTTGTGTGTGTGGGTGTGTGTGTGTCTGAATTTAGCAGAAACAGTGCTGGCTTCACCACAGAAACACACACATACACATACTTCCAAGATTTGGCCAGCTCTAAAACCACACAACTTCCCTATATGAGACGAGTGTGTGCTTCTGCCCCTAAAGTATCTAAAGCCCCTAAAGTGAAGCATTTGCCAGATGTAGCAATGCTTGTGTATGTGTGTGTGTGTGTGTGTGTGTGTGTGTGTGCGTGCGTGTGTGTGTGTATTTCCAGCAGACATGACATGAGCAGTCAGACTGCATGCACACACAGACACACACATACAAACAGAGAGAGAGAGAGAGAGAGAGAGGAAAAAACATTTCCTCAGATCTGTAAAGTTACAGAACATAATGGAAAGACTGCAGTAAGTGAAGTGAGGTCCTTGGGAACAGAGAGGAAAAACTGCTGTGTGTTGCTGTGGTATTGTATCTTGGTGTCCCAGGTGGTATCCAATGTCCTCACAAGGATAAGAATATCTGACTGTTTTGACCTTGTGGCGACATCTGGCTGGGCCCCATGAAGACCACTGCTTTTTTGTTTGTTTGTTTGTTTGTTTTGTGTATTAAGAAAAAAACTAAAAGGGCTAAGAGAGCTTTTGGTTACTGAGATTAAGGTTAATGTTAGGTTAAGGTGTAGGCATAGAAATAATTAACTGCATTAATAATTATGTCAATGGAACAACAGACAGTCCTCACAAGGATTGTAAGACAAATGTGTGTGTGTGTGTGTGTGTGTGTGTGCATGTTGATGGGTTGCAAGGTTTTATCACTAACCAAATGTTCCAGTGATGATAGGAATGTGACAATTTTGACCTTGTGGGGACATCTGTCTGGTCCTCATAAAGACAAATGATTTTTTTTTATACTTATATTTTTAAAAAACTTCAGAGCCAAATTTCATTTTAGTTTGGTTAGTTGTGGGAATTATTATTCAATCATTATTTTGTTACATTAATACTCAAGTTAATTGGAAAGCCTTACAAATATAGCAATACACTTTCTCACATCTATAAAGTTATAGAACATGATGGAAGGACTCCAGAAAGTGGGGATCTTGGGAAAAGATAGTAAAAACTGCTGAAATATGGAAGACTGTTGTGTTTGTGTGTGTGCACTGTAATCAAGAATATATAAATAACTGACCTGAACATGTACAGACAAATTGACTGAATTATAATCACAGGCTTTTAGAGACATATCCCCTGACCACATTCAGACACACACACACACACACATACACACACACAGTCATATATACAATGTAACTACGTGGTAAATGGTGGCTCAGTGGTGAAGGTGAAAGCTGCCACTGTTGGAGCTTGAGCCAAATGAGCCAAATGAGTAAAATCTAAAAAATAAATAAATAAATAAATAAATAAAAACCTACCTTCAGACAGCGCTTGTGTGAGTCCTGAAGAACAAGTGCAACACAGAAGAGTACACAGGAGTAGAGCTCTCCTAAACAAACAGACAGAAATATAAGTAATGAGAAAAAAATGATTAACACAACTTTCAGATCAACTTGGAACAGCTGGATTTAGACTAATTGTGTTTGTGTGTGTGTGTGTGTGTATAACAATGTGTAAGCTATTGAATATCTAAGGCTATGTTAACACCAGACATTTTTCCTTAACCATGAGCAATTTTTTTTTACATCTTACCATGCAGTAAGCAGCCACAAGATTATTAGGTTTTTAAAAAAGTTCTTGCACCAGATTTTCAAAAGTTTTTTCAAACCTTTAAAAAACTGCTTTTCAGGTGAAGGGCTTACAGTTACTGGGCATATCTTCTAACTTTTATCACAACACAGTTTCTGCTGTTTGGTAGACCTAACTATCTATCTAGTATGACTGAATCATTCTTTATATTTCTTAAATTATTTTCCTCATTAAACATATAGGAACAAAGGTTTAAACAGACATTGTATTACTATTCATCATTCTATTTGTGTGAATTTTTGCTTTTGACATGGAAAAAAGACACACACAGTGTGGTCATCTTTCTAATTGCTAAAGTCATGTGAACTCTGTTGTTAGCCACCTGGGAAATACGGATGACATAATCTTGCTGCAGGGGCTTACAATTTAGATAGCTCGCACGTAGCCATTAGGTCTACACACAATATAAAGCCAGATAAAACAATCAACATTTCTTTCAAACGTGTTAGTAAATTACTAAGATAAGACATGTTAGCATTGGCTACTACCCAAGCATCCACAGGTTCCATCTTATTGAGAAACATGAAAATTGTTTCATAATTTGTGAACTCAGAGCTGTCAGAAATGTTTTACTTCTGCACTGTTAAATACCACAAGACTGAGGTGTTTATGTGAAATCGTTGACTGCACACAAACACTACAATTTATAGATCCCAAGACCCCTACAGTGTTTGTGTCAGTGAGCATGTTTTTTTCTGACAGCTGTTTTATACATCATCTGCTGCCAGTAAGTAAGTGTGTGTGTGTGTGTGTGTGTGTGTGTGTGAACAAACGCACAAATACACACTCCCAGACTCCCTGAGGAGTGGCATACCTGTAACAGGAAGTAAAACGTCTGACCACAGAACTACTCAGTCTGCTCTTTGACCTCACACATACTAACTAACCACAAACAGACAAGCGAGAGACTGTGTGTGTGTGTGTGTCTGTCTGTCTGTCTGTGTAAGGAGGTAGACACATGCATGAACTGGAATGTAATGATATGTGACTCACACACTTATTGAATATCTCAGCAGCCTAGCTACCTGAGATACATATGACAAGAGTATGTGTGTGTGTGTGTGTGTGTGTGTGTGTGTGTGTGTGTGTGTGTGTGAGACCAGTAGAGGGCACTGATGCACAAAATCAACTTCATGTACATAAGTAGAGAGATGTGAATCCAGGAAATAAACTGAACAAAGAGAATCCCAACAGGAACCAAAAACACGACAGCCATTATACCATATTATACCACATTATACTACATTATACCACATTATACTACATTATACCATATTATACCACATTATACCATATTATACCACATTATACTACATTATACCACATTATACCATATTATACTACATTATACCACATTATACTCGAATCTGTCCAAAGGTGTTGATTAATATTCTATAAACTGACAGTATTGCTCACTGCAAAGAAATCACAGCTTAATATGCCCATTATAATATGTTATATGTTATTGTTTCTATAGTATTTCAGTTTTAAACTGGGACTTGTATGATCATATAGGCTAATCTATACCTAATATTGAACGGATCTTTAAACATTGTTGATATTCAACAAGGAAAAAACATAGAGAAGCTTTCTGTAAGAAGGCCTTTCTTTAACATTGATGGAAGGAGGCTCCAGTGTCAGCGCTTTAGAGAAACGTTGTTTCGTTTCACTACGTACTAACTGGCTGTATATGGTTGAAATGACAATAAACTCCACTTGGCTTGACTTGACTTATAACAGTCAGATGCAAAGCTGTTATGTTAGATTTTCTGAAAGGACAGCGGAGTTGGTCCTAATATGAAATCATTTGGATATCGCTGTGGTATAAATCAAATAAAACACTTCAGGAAGTACTGTTATAGGAAATTAAACAACTCTGGGGTGATATCCACCCTTGGCTGATTATTCACAATTTCTGTCGATAATTTTCTTATAAAAGAATGCCCCATTGTGTTTTATCCTTCTACCTGTACTTATACAAATACATTAACTGCATGCCAATAGGCAGTGAGAGCTATGATGGCTAACACTTCTAGTTTTCTAAACTAGTTTAGCTTGGAAACTTTTCTGAAAATGAAACCCTCAGCTGTATGGTTCTGCATTAAACAAAGAGAGAAGAACCCTCTGGGGTGTAAGATGGAATTTTGGACTGTTACACTCACCCTTCAGACCACATATTTAACTCTCAGAATAAAGTGTGTTCAGATAATAAGCCCCTGTGATCAGCACAGTTCAATGCGCCCCCTAGTGGACAACATCGACCATAGCAGGCCACAAACCACACTGGATTATACTTTAAATTCTGAAAAAATGACAAATCATCAGTCATCCATTTCATTCATTCATTCATTCATTTGTTCGTTTATGAAGAAACAACCCTGCTGAAAAAAAAACAAACCATCATAGAAAGTCTAATGGTTTCCACTACAATTATATTTACTAAGCATCATTAATGGTATCCACTAGACATAACATGGCATGGCAACAAATTACCAGTAGAGACCCACAGGGATCATTACAGTTGCCATTAAAACCAATACAATTCCCATTATAACCATTAAAACTATTACAAATTCTATGAGGGCTTCTACTCAACTTTTTTATTTTTTATTTTTTTTTGCCCAGTAGGGAACGTTCTTCTGGGTGGTTTTACAAAATTCATACTCAAATAACAGCCCGTTCAATTCCCAGATTTCTTCCTAAGTGTAATCCACAGGGCCTTAAATAACAGACCCAAGATCCCTCCTCCTCCTCCTATAGGCTATGCAGTAGGATAAATAGGTTATCAAATAATATATAAGCCTATCTGCATATAGCCTATGTATAGAGTGTCATTTGGCACTAAACAGGCGGATCATTACGCCGCATTCGCCCGCTTTCCGGCAGGCCACAGCGCGAGCGCGTGAAAGGCGGAAGCCGTGTTTATTTAGCAGCACATACACACACACACACACACACACACACACACGGTCATTCCAACAATGAACAAGACCCTCTTGAATAAGTGGAATCTAATGAATAAACCAGAGTCACCAACCTCATCAACAAACAAACAAACAAACAAACAAATAAAACTTCAACAGGAAAAAAAGTCTTCCCTAGGCCTATTTATAGTCCATCGTAATGACTTTATCAGACTTTATTTAAAAAATAAATAAAATTAAAAATTTAAAAAAAATAAATAAATAAAAAACAGCTACATCTGGGCTCGGTCCTAAATGGCATCCTAATAGCCTAGGTGTTAGTGCAAGGTGCGATACAATGGACTTCTTACACTCATATTTATCACACACACACTTACACACACATCTCTATCTCTCGGCTATCCATGTACACTTTCTTTTTTACATGAACTCTTTCAGGCTGTTGAAAAGTTTTTTACATGAACTTTTGTCCCTCAAGGGGAACCTTTAAAGGTTCTATGTAGAACCCTACAGCTGATAGGAAAGGAGCTAAAGGACAACATGTTTAACGTAAGAACCACAATTATACAAAAACACTTGAGGAACTCATGTAGGTTACAACTGAGCTACCTTTGCACCCTTTTTAGTGCACTACATCCGATTGGGCTCGAGCCTCGACTTGTTCGTCCGAGAGCCATTTCAGCTTCGGATCGTCGCCAACCTACACACAGGTAACTGCACTGCTCGAGTCCATAACACAACAGCCCATTCATACGGCACACACACACACACACACACACACACACACACACACACACACAATTTAAACTACCGGAGAGTGATACAAGGCAGCTCTCAGTGCACCGCACACACACACACACACAATTACACAATTTAAACTACCGGAGAGTGATATAAGGCAGCTCTCAGTGCACCGCACACACACACACACACACACACACAATTTAAAGTACCGGAGAGTGACACAAGGCAGCTCTCAGGGCACCGCACACACACACACACACACACACACACACACACACACACACACACAATTACACAATTTAAACTACCGGAGAGTGATATAAGGCAGCTCTCAGTGCACCGCACACACACACACACACACACACACAATTTAAAGTACCGGAGAGTGACACAAGGCAGCTCTCAGGGCACCGCGCGCGCTTACTTTGATAGTCCGTTATTTAAAGTCCACTTACTTTGCGTGGAGGTGAGAGGTACCGCGGTCTCTCCTTCGGGTCGCTAAATTCATTTGTATTCATTTGTCCTGCCAGTTCAGAGTCCTGATCCGTTAATGTGCCGTCACCAGCCGGTACCCGCTTGCGTATCGGTCGAAGGTGTTAAAAGGAAGAATCCCGGGGTCGCGCTCTAACCCCGCCAGAGAGCCAGCAAAAAGTAATCCGTTTGTGCAGCGCGGCTCCGCGAGCGCTTCTTCTCTCTCCTGTCGTCCCGCCGGCGCTCTGGACCAGGCATTTATGCGGGCAAGACGCACGCGCTCGCTTTCCAGATGGGCTTTTGGGGGCACGAGCGGACCGGCGTCGTCCCTCTTCTTTTTACACCCCCACCCCGCCCCCCTCACACACACACACACACACACACACACACACACACACACACACACACACACACACACCTCCATTAAAAAAAGGCTAACCGTGCAGAGACGCGCTCGCGGGATGGTGTCGGGTTTCGCTCCACTACACGCCTCCTCTTCATAAAGTTTTTTTTTCACTGAACATTCTCTCAATTATTATTATTATTATTATTATTATTATTATTATCGTTTTGCAATAACCCCGTGCACGCTTCAGTTTGAAAAATAAATATAATAATAAACTTGTACTAATAATGTCTAGAAACCTTGCTGCAAAAACCTATAATTTCGTTAAGTCCTCAAAATCGTATAGTGGAATCTTTCTTTTTTTTTAGAGTGAGCATTCATGGAAATAAAAAAGCAGAGCAATGCGTTTTAGAGGTTAAGTGCTGGAACTTGGAAGCACGCGCTCACCGTGCCTGATGACGAATGAACCTGATCTCATGAATAAGGTCGGAATTCTAAGGTACAATAGTGTACAATCACTTTCCCCAAGCCCAGCTCTAGCCTACATCTGAGTGACATTTTTATACGACTCGAGTCTTAGGACGTGCTGGATCATCATCAGTGCTGCTGAACTGAAATACCTGAATCCTACACAGGGGACCTCAGCAGGAGAATGTTAATAGCAGTCATTTGTAGGGTCTTTTCAAACCGATGCGTGACAAACTTACTGTGACGAGATTATTTCTGCTGTTTTTACTCTGATGAAAAATGTAAGCAGTGACCAAATAATTTTAGTTTGTGTTGCCTATAAAATGTATGACAAATTAAGTACAAAGTTACTGAAGTTAAATAATAGTAAACTGTAACTATGTGGCTACCTGGGAAAAATCCTTCACCTGAACTGATGACATTTTCTATTATAAGTGCCATGAAAAAGTATTTTCCACCTCCTGATTTCCTCTATTTTTGCATATTTGTCACACTAAACAGGTTCTGGTTTCAGATCCACAAAGTAATATAAGACCAGGAGAACATAAGGAAATACAAAACAGTTTATAAAATACCATTTCATTCATTGAAGGAAAAAGGTTATGTAACACCTATATCATCCATGTGAAAAAAGTCATTGCCAGCATTCTTTCTCCTCGGTGCTGAGATTGACTTGAGCCACTTCCACTGGTTCAACCTCGGACATGATGATGAATGGTTTGGGGCCATTCTTCATCTCTTCCATGACTGCAGCTATCTGCTTGAGCTGTTGTTCATGGTTTCCAACAGTTAACCTGGAGCCATGATGGCAGAGCGTAGATCATGAACCTCTGCTGGATCTGCAGTTTGAACCAAAGCTTTCTGTAACAAAGGGCTCTCGGGCAGGTTATATGGCTCCATTTGCAAGAGGTTTATTATTCAACAGGACTAGAAGTAATCAATCCTGGGTGTGCCTAGTCTAATTGAACCTAATTATCAATTAAATTTGGTTATTTAATAATTGACTGAGTAAGGAAGGAGGCAATTACTTTTTCACGCAGGGTCAGTTGGTTTTGGATTTTTTTTCCTGCAATAAATTAAATGATAATTTAAAAACTGTATTTTGTGTTTTTCAGTTTGCTTTTATTACATTAAATTTTGTTTGAAGATCTTAATTAAGTGTGAAAAATTTGCTAAAATAGAAGAAATCAGGACTGGGTAAATACTTTTTTATGGCAATGTATAGTTCTGAAAACTTGATTTTGATGATTCTGAAAGATGTCTCTGCTTTGCATGTATATCAACCAGAAAAGTTAAAGCATTCTAAAGTCTGGTTACACACACAAGTGAAAAAAGAAAAAAAAAATTTCATTGCAACTCCACTGAAAGACACCCCACCTACCTATACATTTATGCTAACTTAACTCGGAAGTTGGAAGTCAGAACTTGAAATTTCTTATGTGAGCGAAAAAAAAGTAGGAAAAAACATGGACGCTGTATTCGTTTTTTGTTAGCAACAAAATAACTGGCTAACTCTGATGAGTGATGTTTACCTCATCAAAACAGTGAACTGTATAGTCAATATAATAGATTTGACAGGCGAATCTGTATGGCAATTGACCTGAAGCTTTGAGCAGCCATGTTAATTTGATGTCACACATTTTGACAGCCGGTATCTGATTACAAGCTGAATTGATTAGGCAAATGTCCATTTCAATGTGGCATGTAACAACCCAAAAACATCATCAAATCTTGAGAAAAGGAATATGACAAAAGAATCTCTTTGTCATGGTCCTCAAACCATTCCTGAACAATGTTTGCAGTGTGGCAGGGTGCATTATCCTGCTGAAAGAGGCCACTGCCATTAGCGAATACCGTTGCCATGAAGGGGTGTACGTGGTCTGCAACACCTACTAGGTAGGTGGTACGTGTCAAAGTAACATCCACATGAATGCCAGGACCCAGGATTTCCCAGCAGAACATTGCCCAGTGCATCACACAGCCTCCACTGGCTTGCTTTTTTTTTTTCCATAGTGCATCCTGGCGCCATCTCTTCCCCAAGTAAGCGACGCACACACACCCGGTCATCCACAAGATGTAAAAGAAAATGTGATCCATCAGACCAGGCCACCTTCTTCCATCGCTCCATGGTGCAGTTCTGATTCTCACGTGCCCATTGTAGGCACTTTGGTGGTGGACAGGGGTCAGAATGGACACTCTGACTGGTCTGCAGCTACGCAGCCCCATACGCAGCAAGCTGTGATGCACTGTGTGTTCTGACACCTTTCTATCATAGCCAGCATTAACTTTTTCAGCAATTTGTGCTACAGTTCAGTGCTACTGTGCTATAGCTCTTCTGTGGGATTGGACCAGACGGGCTAGCCTTCGCTATTCACGTGCATCAGTGAGCCTTGGGCGTCCATGACCCTGTCACCGGTTCACCAGTTGTCCTTCCTTGGACCACTTTTGCTAGGTACTAACCACCGCATACCAGGAACACCCCACAAGACCTGCCATTTTGGAGATGCTCTGATCCAGTCGTCTAGCCATTACAATTTGTCCCTTGTCAAAGTCGCTCAGATCCTTACTCTTGCCCATTTTTCCTGCTTCCAACACATCAACTTTGAGAACTGACTGTTCACTTGCTGCCTAATATATCCCACCCCTTGACAGGTGCCCTTTTAATGAGATAATCAATGTTATTCACTCCACCTGTCAGTGGTTTTAATGTTATGGCTGATCAGTGTAGCTTGCAAGGCATTAGATCTTCAGGCAGACTGACCGCATTTACCGCTGCATTTGTTAAACTGGATACTTACCCAAGCTTTGCAGGCAGAAAGCCAAGGCACAGTTAGCAAGTAGCCTAAATAAATACATTTTCACTTTGTTTGGTGGAACTAAACATCATGTTTAGTTAGTGGAACTACACCCCACTCAAGATTTCTTTTACTATAGACTGCATAGTCTTTGCAGGATCACTTCAGAATGGACCACACAGTGTACAACATACATATTGAACCCTCTGGGTTGATAGGTAGACTTCTCTACTACAAAGTATGTCAAAATATCGGCCTAAAAAGTAGCCAGCTCCACCATACCACTCACCATTCATGTGGTGGAGTAGTATATTTGACATACTGTTTAATAGGATGTAGCGTCTAAACCTGATCAGCGCATAATCAGCAATTATGGACTTAAACTTGATAGTTACATCTAGAATTTCTACTCATGATAACTATTATTTAAACACTAACTTTATAAATAAACAGCAGTGATATTCACATAATGAGAAGGGTAAAGGCAATTTCTTGGTAACTGACTCCAGTGAGACAGACTACATTAACTACATCTTAAATTTAGCACCTCACCAATCATTTGTAGCCAAAATGGTGTTACTGGTGCTGCTAACAGCTAGCTAAAAAAATTCAACTGGATAAGCAAAAATGTTTTTGAATATAAATGACTAATTGGCAATGTGAGACTGTCTACTACCTAATTGACAGAGTCATACAGTTAATTGCTTATGTTTTAAAATGTGGTTAAGAGTCCTCTGGCCAGTGCAGTGTTTTCTAGAAGGTGCTCCCCTGTGTGAACATAGAACTGCATTTAGGTAAAAAAAAAAAAAAATGGCCGGAAATTTGCTGCCCACTAGAGCAAATATTCCCACAGAAAAGAATTGGGGGCTTTATTTCTCTCAACTGCAAATATTCACAGTATAAGAAAAGGGTCTTTTAGAAGCTCTTGGTAGACTACAGATGCCTCTCATTATGTGTACTTTTAGCCACTTTAGCACGGTGTGATTTTCCACGGAAGGTTAAGCAGTATGAATTTAGTGCTGAATTCAGATCTGAATACACCCACTTCCAGTCCACCAAAAACCACGCCCTCTTTATTCACCCACACCTGTTTTAACAGACTTTTTAAAACTGTGACTTTACATCATATAGAAGTAAAGCACACACACACACACACACACACACACACACAGCTGTGTCCAGCACCTAAATATTAATTGGAGACAATAATAATAAACACAAATAACATACAAAACATACTGAATTCACTCATTAGGATCTTCATTTGAAGATTGCTATGAAATAAAGTCTTTTTTAAAGGCAATTTCTGCAACAAATAAATACGTAAGATGTAATCAGTGTAAGAAAAAAAAATTGAAAAGTGATTTTTAAAAGACGCCTGGCTTCCCTCAGAGCTTATTGTAAAAAGCTAGGTATCTAGGTATCTAAAAGAGACAGGCCTAAAGACACAGATTGGCTCATATAACAAAATACACTGAACGGATGAGAAAATCCATAAAGAACACTAATTCAATCATAACAATACACAGCGGAGGAGGCAACAAGACAGACAAAGTGTAATGCTAAATACCCTAGTTGTAGGTATAAAAAAGACTTGTGCCTGGCCTGGTTTACCAGGACCCTCCCCAGGAGCCAGGCTTGTGGGTGGTGTATGCAGGTGAGCATCTGGTGACCAGGCCACCCTCGTAACCCACTCAGGCTCTGCCCAGAATGACAATATGGAGGCATCTTTTGGGCTCACCAACTGCAAGATGAATAGTGGGGGTCAGGATGTGCTGGTGGACGCCAGTGGTGCGGGAAACCATCAAGTCGAAAAAAGCCTTTTGTGTGGCCCCAAAGATGTTCTGACAAACAGTTCTGGCAAACCATGTGTGGGGTTTCATGGAGATTTGGGGCCATGCCTTTGGATGGCAACCAGAGGGTGTGTTCATATTATATGCGAATCACACTCATCAGACTCCCGGGAAAAGTATGCCAGGGTTTTGGAGAGGAGACTCCAACCAACTCCAACCAACTAGGATTCAGGAGGACAGTCAATTGATGCACACAACAAAAAGTTTTTATTCTCATAATGTTTCTGTAATACTGAAGAGATGATTATAACTGCTGCAAATAATTACATCCTCTGGGTCTCAAATACTTGGGTTGTATACTACCATACTAAATATTATGTCAGTACACCAGTGGTGTCATTACTAGGTAGACATACTACTTAAAGCTTAATATGCTCTTAGGGACACAGAATCTAATAGATTTGCCACTCACAAACCTCAGATTAAACCAATGTTATGAAATGTTCTTCCACAACTTACTTGTAATAGCATTTTTCTGCCAGAAAGGGGCTTCAAAACCCCAAATCCCCCAAAGTTACATCTTGTCACTTTAACAATAACAACGTTAATAAGTCTGGCCCAATGATTTTCTGTTAAATAGTAAATTATTAGAGAGACAGAGCAATACAGTAGAACCCCCGTATCCACCGGGGATAGGTTCCAAGCCACCCGGCGGATGCCTGAAACCGCGGATAGTATAGAACACTATATACATTATATATATATATATATATATATATATATATATATATATATATATATATATAAAATGGCTGGGTAATGTATACAACATGGATACGCTGGACAAAGGGATGATTAACATCCCAGGCGGGACCACACAAGATTTCATCACGTTACTCAGGATGGCACGCAATTTAAATTATGAATGTTTACTGTATTTCTGGAATTTTCTATTTAATTTTTTTGGACCACAGTCAACTGAGTAACTGAGACAGCGGATACGGGGGTTTTACTGTACAATGACACAGTCTGTAAATGCCAGCATTCAGTTTTGACAGATTAGCAATGAATCGCATTGATCAGTACAACACTAGGAATCAATTCATCAACGTCGTCATCATCATAAAAAAACATCAAAAGATTTAAATTCATATGTGTAGTGTTTTCATGTGTTCAGTATAGCACTTTTTGAGGGGACTGCATTTGCTGTTTGTTCTGCCAGAGCTTAGTGCCATAAGGCTTAGTGCCCAATGCCACAAGGCTTTTTGACATACTGAGTCTAGTGAACTAGACTACCTATGGATCAGACACAATCATACTTCCTAACTAATGGGCTAATAAATGCACTTTAGTACTTCTAATGGTAAACATTTTTTACTTCTATGCTGGGCCAAATGTAAAAAGTTTAATACCCTAATACTAAATTAATACAGTTTTCTATCTGATTTTTTTAACATTTGAGACCATTTTGATACCTTTAGATCACAATTCATGTAAAATAAATGTATGTAAATGTTAAATATTAGCGTAAATGTTAAGTGTAAATGTTAAATGTAAATTTTAAATATAAACTAAATGTTAAATGTAAATATACACTATATGGCCAAAAGTATGTAGACACCTGACCATCACAGCCATATGTGGGCCTTCCCCAAATTTTTGCCACAAAGTTGGAAGCAGAGAATTGTCTAGAATAGCTTTGTATGCTACAGCATTAATATTTCCCTTCACTGTAAAGTGAAGTCCATAAAGACATGGTTTGTCAAGGTTGGTGTGGAAGAACTCAAGTGGTCTGCACTGATATGAATGCCAACCTCAACCCCACTGAACACCTTTGTAATGAAATGGAATGACAACTATGTGCCATGCCTCGTCACCCAACAACAGTGCCTGATCTCACTAATGCTCTATCCTCACTAATGGCTGAATGGGCAAATTCCCACAACCACATTCCAAAATCTAGTGGAAAACCTTCCCAGAAGAGTGGAGGTTATTATAACAGCAAAGGGCATGGACTAAATCTGGAATGGGATATTAAAACAACACATATGGATATGATTGTTCAGGTGTCCACATACTTTTGGCCAAATAGTGTAGATGTTAAATATAAAAGCTAAAATTCATTGTCAGGGTTATGGCTTTGCTGCATCTGCCTCCTGACCCAGGACATGTGTTTGGCACCACATCATCATCAGTACAACCTCTAAATCCTTAAATTAGGTTCTGCTATGACGTTATAGACATAGAGAAGTAGTTAGGCAGCACATCTAGCACTAGTTAAGCTGGCTAGATACTTTACTAGAATCGAACTCAGACCCCTTGAAGTGGACCAAGAGGTTAACCAAGTGAAAAAGGACCCAGTTCTCTTTACATTAATACAGTCCCTGAAAGAGTACTCAGATCCTTTTTTGGTCCACTTAAGCAGTAATGGGGTCTCACATCTCTTTGCATTCATACTGTTGCTTTCTTCCTCTTGCAGTTCTCTACATTGTGGGTACAGCAATATTGGGCAAGATGGCTGACCCTAAACATGTACTAATTTTCCTGTACAACATGTTTTTAAAATTACAAGAGAGAAATAGAGAACACAATTTTTTTTTTAAAATGCAAGAAATCACAGCACCACACAACAAACAAATGAAGAGGATAAGGACAAGAAAAATACGGCGAAAAAAATCTCCTGCTGAAGCAGCATTGTTTATCTCGGGGATTGTCTTGTTTCTGATCATTTTTTTTGCGGCGTGTCCATATCTTTGTCTTTATGGCTACTGCGGTTAAGCAGCCGCTCTACCATGGTTAATCTACTGTAGCTACTTGTAAATTTTAGGGGCGCAGCTTTTACACACTTATCGGTAAGAGCACCAGAAGTGGAAAGCGAGAATCTGCAAGCTCCTACACAACCAAAGCAACTTAACTTTCTACAGAATGATAATTTTAAATAAATAAGTAACAAAACCAACACACAATGATTAACCCTAACCCTCTTCCAGCAAAAGCAACCATGTTGATTAGCTCGATTTGTACAGAGGCCTGTATGAGAATGTCTCTGTATTAGATCTCATTTGAGAAAGGTTTGTGTTCACAATGCATGTTTTTAGCGAACCGTACCGTAAGCTGACAGGGAACCGTATTCAGACAACCTCCCAAGATCTTCTGAGATTGTTTGGAGTGTTCACACATGGGCCAAAAAATCCAGCGAACCGTGCTCAAATGTAACCGAACATTTAAATTTATATTTACCTTTTATATTGAGATTTAATATTAACCTTTAGATTTAAATTTAACATCTACATTTAATATTTACATTTCAAATTTCGTTTTATGTTTAGCATTTTAGCTACATTTACATTATTTATATTGTGCAATATTTTATCATTATATATAGCAAAACTATGCACTGTAACTTAAAATTGTTATTGTATATGGATCACTATCTAAATGTATCAGAATGGCCTCAAATATTCAAAAAAGTATGTGTGTGTGTGTGTGTGTGTGTGTGTCAGTCACAACAGCCTGAATTTCCTTGAAACACATGGGGCAAATACACTTAATATGCACACACCCATACCACATTCGTTTGGTTTTTGGGGCACACACTTTAATGTACTCTTTCAATCATTTATCCTTATTTTACTTCCTCCCCCTGTGTTTCAATCAGCGGGTTATTTGGCGTTGTACTAAATTATAGCTTGTTTTATGTATATGTGTGTGCGTGTGTCTGTACTCGCTTCTCGTTCAGCACCCAGACTGCTTTGATTATGCTCTTGCTAACCCCAATGCTCTAATTACACTCCAAACCAAACGATCCCCATGCTCTCCAAATAACCTAGCCAGACCAGATCAAACACACGCACACCATCATTAAGCAGGCCACGCCTGCTAAGACCGCCAATACTACTCCCTCAGCCAATCACAGCAAACGCTTATTGCCAGGAACAAACTACCTCCCATGATCTTCTAGCAATAATTTCATCATTTACCAAAAATCAATGCTATTTTTTTCTCTGCTGATTATTGACTTTTTATTATATCTGTATTTTAACTAGAAATGACGATCTGAAAATCCTGTTTATACACATTCAATTACTTTAAGCTACATATATTTGGCTCACATGGTAGCATGTATGCCTCTGACAATATTAACTGTTTTTGGGTCTTAAAGACTAAACGTTTTTACTGATTCAGCTACTCCTAGTAAGCTTATTCTGGTAATGTGTAAATGTGTAAAGGTTTTGAATTTGATGTTAATGCTGCAGTAAATTCAAGTCTTTACAAAATTTTATAAAAGACCTCCAACCCATAGCTGAAATGAAGCTAGAATTTTGGCATATCAGCATATCTCAAAACCTCCAGTAAAATAAAAAAAAATCAATCAATAAAAGCATTTAAAGTAGATATCATTTGGTCAAGCTCTGATATAACTGACAACATTGTAGCACTGTTCAGGTATAACCGATAACACTCCGATAACCGATAACACTGATTATTCGCCTATATCTAATAATACAAACATATTGATCAGTTATGTTGTAATAATATGTAACTGAAACTACTCAATCTAAGGTTTGGGAGTAAAAATGAAGATATGAAAAGTACTTATATAATGAAATCTAATTAACATTGTGTTCAAGAAGGATGAATGCACACATGATGAAATGCAAAATTAGTGCAGAATTAGATTAGAAATTATTTCAATGCAGTATACAGGTGTTAGACTACAAAGTATGACAAATAGTAGAAGGAAAATTTACCGAGTGAGGCAGAGGGCAAAGTTTCTTTTATCTTGGTTAGGCTGTTTTTATCCCTTTGATTCAAAACCTGGTGAACAGCAATAGTTAGCTAACAGATAGTGATGATAATCTAGACAAAGGTAGTAAATATATACATTTACACTTTATTTTAGCTTTATATTTTATTAGTAATGGCTTGAAAATAATATATAACCCCGAAGACAAAAAAGGAACAACATCCAGCCTTAGATGCTCCAATCACAGCCCACAGCGCTGTGATTTTTTGATATCTCAAGTTCAAGAATCTTGAAAGTTGCAATCTGGTTGGTTATCTGCATGCCAGTGTGTGCACTGCTTTACACTGGTGTCAAATTTGTGAACACCATGCACAACAAACTTGGAACAAAATATGGTCACTGGATTGAAAAAAGTAGAAGACACTTTGTGGCAAGTAAAAGAGATACCCTTTCACACTGCCAACTGTAGAGCTGTAACTCTAGGAATGAAAATGAATACATTTTAAGGAATTAAATGATATCTTAGAAAATATCTTGTTAACGTATATAAATGCAGATACAGATAAAAGGTACACCTGCATTTAAAGCTTCCTTAGTATCTGCCTGGTCAGGGTCATGATGGTTATTTTTTTCAGCTACTAGCTTGTTTATATTTTGGGAAATAGAACCAACTAAATTTTTAGTAAATTTTGAAATATCATGGACAGGTTAAAAATATAAATAGCATTTTGTAGACACCCTTATCCAGAGTGACTTACGAAGGTTCTATGCAGTCACTATCATAAACATATCATCATGCTAGTACAAATAAGTCAGTGTCTAAGAATACTATCAAGCTAAAACTCTGTTTAGAGAGGAGTGTTTAAAAGCTGATGTGGGCAGCTACATGGAACACAGCAAAGAAACGGTAGGAGAATTTGGGGTGATTGAAATCATTGAGGGTCACATGGGGCCTGTCAAGAGCAAGTTGCAGTAGTCTAATCTCAAGAGGAAAATGGACTGAACAAACACCTGAATGGTCTCCATGGAGAGAATCTGACTCTAAAGGAAAAGGTTAGCAATATGAGGTGTGAATGATGGGTGTACAAAACTACCCTGAGGTTTTGTGCATCTCTGGGGATATACAGCAACTCAGTCTTACAGGGATTTAGTTTCAAGTGATGAACTGCTATCCATGACAAGATGTCTGCCTGAAATGCTGAGATGTGTGCAGAAACATGAGTGTCTGAGGGAGAAAAGGAAAGGAGTTGAGTGTCATCAGCATAGTATTAGTATAAAAAAAAAAACAGGAAAGGATATTCCCTCACTGGGACCAAGTACTGTTCCTTGTTGGACACCAGTGTTGAGTCTGCATGGAGCAGATGTGGATCTGTGGATCTGACATGACAGTCCCTCCAAATAAGAAGCAAACCACTGCCATGCTGTCTCACTAATTTCAAGACTCATGAAGATGGACAAGACAGTCTTGTGATTGGCTGCTGAAAGGTCAAGGAGGATGAGGACATGATGCATGAAGCTTCTTAGTAACAGCCATAAGGGTAAATTCTGTGGAGTATGCTGCTCTGAAGCCAGACTGCTTAGGATCTTGGATGCCATTCTCTGTAAGATAGAGAGACAACCATTTGTAAACAGTATGCTCAAGAATTTTACAAAGAAAGGAGAGAAGTGATACCAGTCGATAGATGCTGATCTGTAGGTATCTATTGCGGGCTGCCTCACACACAGTGTTCCTGGTATAAGCCCCAGTTCCAGTGTGACTCCAACCAAGATAAGGTGGTTACTGAAGATGAATAAATAAATGAATGTTGCATGCATGTGTTCTGTCTGCAAAAAAAAAAAAAGAAAGAAAAAGAAGGAATAAACATGGAGAGAGTACAGATACAGATAGACAGAGAGAGAGCAGGAGAAAGAGTGACAGTTGGGGTGTGTGAATGGCTCCACCCTGCATGATGATTGGTTTTTTTAGAGAGAAACTGATTTAAAAATGTGCACGTGCACACACACACACACACACACACACACACTACTACTACTACTACTACTACTACGCGATCACACCCCAAACAATAAACACATATAAACATATAGATATCCTCAAACAAAAATCAGTAAAAGCAGACACAACCATATATAGATGAACATAGAAACCCACAACACAACACACACAGGCCACAGGCATTTCCATGTGTGGAGGTTTAAACCCTAGTGTGGTTACGTCTAAAGCCATAATCACTAACATTCTCTCTCATAACAACACAAGAATAACCTACAGACACACACACACACACACTTTCATAGTCACACAGTTTAGCATGTTTAAACTATTTAAATGACAGTCAGTTCCCTTCACTTGAATCCAGGCAGGAACAGTAGCACTGAGCTGATGCTACATGATGCATCTTGATTGATACTTCTTAATAAGTAATTGACTTGGTACTCACGTTCCTGGTAAGTCTACAAACTGCGGGATAGCATGTTGGTTACTGTGAAGGCAAGTATCAAGAACTTCATGGTCACAACCATCCTACGTATGTGTGTATTTACTGCTTCATTCTTGTTTGGGTGTCCTTTTGCTTCAAATTGTTGATCTTCGTAGGACCCTCTTTTATAAGGATTTCCTGAGTCCAGAATTCCTAGCATAGAACAGTGCCAGGAGCAAAAAGGACCGTTCTATTTCCTTACGTTCTGGGCCACAAGGACATTTTCCTTACAGAACTAGTAGATCCCCTCATGACCATGAATGTGATCTCACGTGTGGAGCCTCTAAAAGACCCCCACTACATCACATGCATTCTTTCCATAGAGTTAAATTATAGAGAGTACACAGGTCACGTGATTGTGTTCTTTCATGGAGAGCCTGCACAACCGATACACACCACATTATAACCCTTAAAAAGAGCTCTTCAGTAGCTTTCAAATGACACAAGCCCTTATCTAGAGTGCTCAGAAAAGAGGCAATTAAGCTGACTTTGGAGCTCTTCTCCTGGCTAAAATGACACCTTAGGCACTGCTACGTGTCTTGTCATGTTTCAATCAATCGTTTTCAACATCTGAAGGTCATAGAGTTTATTAGTAAATCAATCAAATTTTTTGGAGATCCAGACCATAGGAGCACGGCTTCCATGGCCAACCTCAGTGCGCTCTCCTGGGCTTGCCCTCTCACATCACCCTCGCTGTAAACAAATGTTGTGGGCCTGTGCTCAGCAGCAGTTACTACTATTAGTGCTAGTTTGAAGCTGTTACAACATATATAGTCACATAACACCAGAAATATAAAAACAATACAATTTTTACGTAGTGTGTTCACTGCCAGCTGTCTATTCTGGCATAGGTTTTGGTTTACTGTTTTTATTGGTAGCCATATTGGTAGCACTATGATGGCACAGGCTATATAACAGACAACTAAGGAAGCATGCTCTGTATTTCAATATTTCAAGCTTATCTTCCTTTCCATTCCATTTTCCATTTCCTTTTCCTCTCATCTTGCAGAGGAGTGGAAGAAGCAGATTGGAAATGCTAAGAAGTACTCAAAAAATTTGCATAAAATTGTACTTTCAAGGAAAATGCTTTTAAGTATACCTTTGATGATTGTAAATGTACTATTGGTTTATCACTATTTGCCACTAACTCAGAGAGCAGAGATGTGCCTTATTGTGCTGTGTTGGCGTGCAGAGGTTTGGATCTGCAAAAAGTCATAAGTTAAGTTTATAAATTCTAACTTGTGAATTGTTAAATTATTTTTGAATCTTTTCCAGTTTCTTAATCTCCTGTATTTCAGAGCACAGACAGTTTTTGTAATGAAGTCAAAAGACAAATCCCAATAGCCACATTACAAATTCTAGTGGAAAGCCTTCACAAAAGAGTGGATGCTGTTATAGCAGCAAAGGAGGGGACCAAGTCCATATTAATGCAGATGCCAATGCAGAGCATTCTGAAGGTCATACTATATCCCCAGAACATGGCATAGCAGCTGTTAATGTACTGCAAGCCAGCATATAGGCCACTTTGGCAACACTTGGCAAGGAGTTCTTATATGCATTCAAGAGTACAAGGAATCTAAGACCTTGTATAAGAGCGCACATAATGGCTGTAATGGCAGATGCGGAAACCATGGGGCTGAAATCGATGCAACAAGTAGAGAGACCCACGGCTTGCTAGAGGGATGACTAGACAAAGCATTGTGGGCCAAACTGCACTGTGGACAACCAGAATATAAAACAGCTACCCTGGCAGTCTGAAAGGTAAAGAAGGTTTTTGCATTGCCAGGTTTTTGTTTTTTACTTTTTTCAGGTTAGTGATGGACAAACAATCTGGACAATTGTAAAACTATTAACTTTACAAATTGTAGTATACTTATATAACCGTTCTGTGATTATGTCATCTGGGAAACTCAGGTTGATAAGAATGGCCAAAGGACGGATGCAGCGTACAATGCCTTGTATATGTTTTCACCCCTTTAAACTGTTTTGTTTTCCACATTTTGTAGTTTTACAACCTGGAATTGAAATGGATTTTTACCAGTTAATTTACACAATATATCTAACATTTGATGGGGCAAAATTTTTTTTTTAGTATTTTTTTTATTTTTGACCACTCTTCTTGGCAAAATTGTTCAAGCTCTGTTAGACTGGATGGAGACCATTGCCACAGATTCTCAATCGTATTAAGGTTTGGGCTTTGTCTGGCTCATTCTCACACATTTATGTTCTTGATTTTGAAGCACTCCAGTGTAGCTTTGGCAGGATGCTTAGGATCATTGTCATGTAGAAGGAGAACCTCCACCCCAGTCTCAAGTTTCCTGCAGACTGGGACAGATTTACTACTAGGTTTGCCCTGTATTTTGGCTCCATCCATATTGCCCTCAACCCATTTCCCAGTCTCAGCTGATGAATAGCATCTACACAGCATCATGCTACCCCAGTTCTCAGGGTGATGAGCAGTGTTGGATTTCCTTCAAGCACTTTGTGATCAGGCCAAAAAGTTTAATTTTGGTCTCATCAGACCAGAGAACCTTTTTCTAAATGCGTGCTGAGTCTCCAAGAGGCCTTTTGGCAAACTGCAAACAGAATTTCATATGGCTCACCATTGTTACATAAAGCCCAGGCATGGAGTGTCCAGGCTATGGTTGGTCTATGAACAGCTTCTCTTTCAGAGTTATCCATGGCCTCTTACTAATGCCCTCCTTGCACAGTCACTGACTTTTGGTGGATGGCTGAGTTGCCATCCTTTATCTTGGACTTTTTTTTATTTTTTTGACTTTTTTGGTCTTCACGATGGCCTTCGTTTAACTATGTTTGCTAACAAACTCTGGTGCTTTTCAGGAACAGATGTACTTATATTGAGATCATGTGACATTTTGATTGCACACAGTTGGACTCCATTCAAATAATTATATGACTGCTGATGGCAAGTGGTTGTGCCAGGACTAATTTAGGGGTTTCAATCAACAGTATGTGAAAAGGCCACAGAAGTCAGGCATTTTAGCCAACTTTGGAGCTCTAATTACAGTTACAATGAAGCCTCAGGCAATGCTATGGAGCTCATTATATTTCAGTCAATCATTGAGACTTTGTTTATTCAATCAACATTTTGGGAGAATTTATAAATTTATTTATTTTTAAGATATGGTGAACCTGTAGTACATTTTGTTTACAATATTAAACAACTGCAATAGGCAATTTTTGATTTATTTAGCTTTATGATTCAGAAATAAAAACTGAGTCTTTTAGTCGTAATTTTAAAATTTGTTCAAAATATTCTGAGAATCAAATTGAATCGAATCATTAAGCCAATCTCATGAATCTAACTGAATCGTGACCCGATTTGTGATTCGGGTTGTTATCACACTGCACAGCTCTAACAGAAGCCTGCAGGTTTTTTCCGAAATAGATTGGTATTTGGAGCTATCCATGATTCCCTTTATCTTGAATAGAGCCCCAATCCCAGCTGAAGGTATGGTGTTGTGGGTATGGTATACTGTGGGTATGGTGTTCTTTGGGTGATAAACTGTCTTAATTTGCACCCAACATATTTTTTAAAATTATGCCCAAAAAGTTCTACCTTAGAACTTTTCAGACCATAACACTTTTGCCACATGGTTTGGCAAAATTTATGCAAGCTTTTTG
Source organism: Pangasianodon hypophthalmus (assembly GCF_027358585.1). Classification (NCBI taxonomy): domain Eukaryota; kingdom Metazoa; phylum Chordata; class Actinopteri; order Siluriformes; family Pangasiidae; genus Pangasianodon; species Pangasianodon hypophthalmus. Next base: position 17,115,652 of record NC_069724.1, on the reverse strand, counting down.
TGAGAAAGGGCTTCCATCTAGCCACCCTACCCCATAGCCCAGATGTGAAAAATATGAGAGACTTTTTGTCACATGCATGGAGTGACCAGTATTGTCAAATTTTCCTGCAGCTACTTTAATGTTGCCATAGGTCTCTTGGCAGCCTCCCTGATAAGTTCCTTTTGTCCTTTGATCAAATTTAGAGGGATGTCCTGTTCTTGGTAATGTCACTGTGGTGCCCACTTTCTCCACTTTCACCCTCCACAGTGTTCCATGGTAAATCTGATGTTTTGGAATTTCTTTTATACCCCTCTCCTAATTGATATCTTTCAATGAGATCCCATACATGTTTTGTAAGCTCTTTGCAGACCATGGCTTCATCAGTCGGATGAAACCAAGAAGATCAATCACCTGTCAAAAAAAATCCTACAAAAATGGCTGATCTTTTTTTTGGGGTTAATTAGAATTGCTTAATTAATAAGAGGTGTATGATAATAAATATATGTATGCATACACACCATATCTGAACTGATTCAGTATCTTGGTTTTTTAGCAGCATAAAAACAGTACTCCATTGTGCACTGGCAACATGCATTTAACATCTTATATGATAAAATCTCTTAACTACAATACACACCCATACACATGCCACACACACAACTATAAACCTTATGCTAATTTCAAGTTCTTTTATAAATGCATAAACACACAGCAGGAGAAAAGTTCATAGACAGAAAAATACACATGCCTGGTTTTTCATTTGGTGACCACCACACAGACTGATGCTTAGTACGTTAGTTTAAAAGCCACATTGGTGTTAGTGTGTTTATGTGTATATATGTGTGTGTGTGTGTGTGTGTTTGTGTTTGCTGAAGTAGCCACACAAAGCTATGTCAAGTCTATGACGCTAAAGAGGGTGTGTCTGTATGTTGTGGTAATACACAGACCACAACAAATGTGACCAAGACAGAATCAGATAACCATGATATTGTTTGTGTCTCATAGGCAATTTCTTTTAAAACAGCATAGGAAATACAGCTCTAAAATTAAATAAAAATGCTGCAGACAATGTCTATAGAATAAGAATATTTGAATATGTTTACTCTCTTACTGCACTGTTGCATCTGTCGTTCTTGTACACTTAATCTGTTTTCAAATGGAAGATATCTGTAATGTTAAAGTCCTCCTTTAAAGGGGATCTTTTAGAATACTGTGGCTTTTACATTCCAAAAAAAATTCTGTCCTGCCTGGAAGTCCTCTTCTCTATGTGCTGACTGGCAGATATATACACTCACCACCACTTTATTTCAAACACCTATACACCTGCAGTTTTCCAATCACCCAGTCATTTGGCAGAAGGGCAATGCTTAACATCATGCAGATACAGGAAACAAGCTTCAGTTAACGTACACATCAAAAATCAGAATTGGGAAAAATGGGAGCTCAGTGACTTTGGCATAGTTGTTTTGATGTTCGATGTGAACATTAACTGAAGCTCTTGACCTGTATTGACCAGTGAGTGTATATCATATCTTCAGGGTGTATTGCCACTTTGAATGTGACCACATTGGATCCAGCATAACCATGACCAGGATAAAGGGTTTACTGAAGATAGATAAACAGACAGACAGAGAGACAGACAGACAGAAAGATGTAACATGTATCTAACAGTATAAAAAACAGATCTCCGTACTAAATAAATTAAATGCTTTGTCTGAGTTAGAAAGCACAGCCACTGTGTGTGCACCATGTGTGTGTGTGTGTGTGTGTGTGTGTGACTATAAGAATGAGACATAGAGGGGTGTGTTTCTGAGGGTAACACACACACACACAATCATTTACAGTACAAAATTTTACTCTCTGCCCTCTCTTGCTTTCTGACTCACTTAAACATGTGCACTTAACTCAGTCTACTTAACCTCCTACTGAAACACACACAAACACACACAGACGATCTTCTCAGTTTCACAGACATTATATTTTGATTGACATGTACACTTTCCTCTATTACAACTATTACATTCACAGACAACACAAGTGTGCACACACATTCCCAACACTCACTGTCTCACTCTGACTGACACATACAAACTCACTGTCACTCCTACAGACACACACTCTTCTTTGCCTCTCACACCCGCACAGTTCTCTCTCCAGCCTTCACACAGACACCTACATGCAATAACCCACATACAAAATATCCGCAATAACACATGAGCTTTCGACACCTTCTCTTATTAATGAATGACTGACAGAAGGTTAAAAGTGTACCACCTCCACCCCCCCACACACACTCACACACACACACAAACACACACCAACATACTCCAGAGGGAGGAGAAACAAACATTTCATTTCCTCTGGCCAGGATACAGGCTGGCTTATATGATATTAAAGAGAGAGAAAGAGGGCGGGTGTGGAAGGTGGAGTCGGTTAGAGATTAGGTGATTATATGGCTCAAACAGAGGGGAGCTGTTTCATTGCCTCTTACATAAGGAGCACAGAGGACTCTTATTCTGGTGAAAATACACACCAGGTCACAGCAAGAATTACAGCTGTTATAAAAGGTTAAGCGCTGCAGAAATATGGAAATTTGAAAACAAAATGAATTTTTGATAGACTTTTTACTGAATGTCAGGAATGGTGTGGCCATCATTATGCAATCATCATACAGTTATTCCCAGATAATTTATTTACCATATTTTTGTGTGTATTTATTGTATTAATTGAGATACTGTATAAACTGAGGACAGCACCATAGCAGAGCATCATGCGCGCACACATTATGCACATACATATTAACAGACTTATTAACACCTATTGGCTATTTAGTGTAGCCATTCCACCTACTGGTATGTTTATAGGAAGTGGGATGAAATGGGAGAACCCAGAAGAAACTTGCACCGGCACATAGAGAATCCCATCATGCTGCCCCTCATACAGTATATGTACAGTAATATTAGCTTGCTGACATGTAGAGCTGTAGTCAAGACTGCCATTCTCAAGTCCAAGACAAGTCCAAGACCAGGACTAGCTGAGATCAAGTCAAGACAGTGTTTTAAGGGGTCGAGGCCAAGACAAGTTTGAGTCCAAGTGAAAGTGAAACCGATTCAAGATGGAGACCAAAATCTTTTTCAAACATTAAATCTTTTTTGAGGCCAAGTCAACTTCAGCTAGTTAGTGCATTGCTCCAATGATTAGGCTGTCTTTTATAGAAGAAGGAATTATTTCTTGTCAACTTTGTGCACACCAAAAGAAAGAACAACTGCAGTATTATCTTTACAAACTCTAAGAACTTATTTAGTGAGACCAATGCCTGAGACCAGGACAAGTCCAAGTACAACTGCCAATAAGTTCAAGACAAGTCCAATACAGAAAATGTCTCGATACCAAGTCAAAGACCGAGTCCAAGATCAGTACTAAGGCAGTACTAGTACTACACTATTACTGCTATTAAGTGCTACAGCCCTACTAACTAGCTAACATAAGTTACGTCACATTCAATCTGGGACCCCCAATGAATCATCAAACAAACCTCCCTTAGAATGAAGTGATAGTCAAGGAGACATTGGAACAGATACTCCCTACCTGATCATTTATTCTACAAGTCAGTCTTTATTGCATCTTCTCTTTACACGTGCAATTTCCCACCTTAGCTCATCGAAGGTTAACTCATCTATGAGTTGCTTGTGTTTCCTTTCAGATTTTCCTCTGCACAAGCAGGTAGATGGAAAGGTTACCATACAAAGTTCACTTCAGCACAAACCTAGATAAAATAACAGTTTGTGTGGTCCACCCGCAACCCCCTCTAAAACATTTCAATATAGGAGGACCCTAAAGGCATGTTTACCTCTTCCACACATTTTATCCCAGGAAATGAATTCTTTGAATAGCTTTCTCTCTCCTTCCTATCATTTGGCCTCCTGAAGCAGTTCATGGCCTCTAGCTAGTCTCTGGTCCAATGAGTTGCCTTCGACTAAATAATTTACATGAATGCATGTGATTGGGTAAACCACAACAGAGGATCTACTACAGAAGTCATGTTGATTCATATTTAGAAATCTACTGTCACTAAACTACAGCCAGCTTTTTCTCATACATTTATTAGCTCTGCTACAGTTTTCATTTCAAGTACTGGGTCCACATTCAGAGTGCGGTTCACCGGTTGATGACTCCTGGTTTATAGGTTCAGTATAGGTTTTAATAGATACTAGATGTTACAACTTTGCTACCTCTTCCTATATTTAATTTAATTTGCACTATTTCTGAAGAGTGTCTTGATTATTTTGATGGATTTAATATAGTTTATACTTTATGTGCTGTGCATAGCTTTTAAAATAACTTCTAGTATATGGCTCAAGATAATTAAATAACTTCAAGACTAAATTTCTCTTGAACATGATCAAAGTATAAAAAAGAATGTCAGCACAACAAACAACAGAAATATAGATATACAGTCCCCTCCAAAAGTATTGGACGGCAAGGCAAACTCTAATTTTTTTGCTATATACTGAAAACGTTCGGGTTTGAGATTAAAAAATGAATATGAGACGACAGATCAGAATTTCAGCTTTCATGGCAACTTTTGTTTTTCAAGTGACTGTAAACAGGAGACAGAAAAATGGATATTATAGGCACATTTACTGGTGTGTGTTTGTTTCACTCTCTCTGGAACACAGGCATTGGCAACTAGCCAGCACGGAGTGGGCCAAGCAAGCGTGTGTGTATATGTTTTAGCATGCCATTTTGACCACTGGTCCCTGCAGGTGTCATTCACACTGCAGCCAGAAGTACATATATTTATGGACAGACCTTTTTTTAAATGTCATGATACATGGTATGTATGAGAGAATGTATGTATGTAAGTACGAACATGTTTTTCTGTTTCAGTTTGTTCTCCTGCTGTTGTTCTTTCACCATCCCTCCTGGAATTGTTATGACAATTCATAATTTTCTCCCTCTCATTTATTTTAAGGTTTGTCCATCTGTTTCTTGTGCATTCAACTATTTCACCTCCTTTCTCTCTGTTCTATATGTGTCTCACTGTCACTCTCTCTCTCTCTCTCTCACTCTTGTGGTTATATGTTGGTGGTGTGCACGGTGTGATTGTGGGTTTGTAGTCTGCAAAAGGCAGCAGCAAACCATTAACTAAAGACTAAAACAGACAGACAGACAGACAGAGAGACAGAGACAGACAGACAGAGAGGGAGGGAGGGAGAGAGAGAGAGAGAGTTTTTTTCTTGGACAGTATTTAGAGCATTTAGAGGATTATAAAGCAGAAAGTTTCTCATTTAGATGTTAATGAGTATGGCAAGATGCCATTCCGTCTTTTCCAATTTAGACTTTAATTTGTGTGGAGAGATCTCGCTTTTTCCATTTTCTCCCTGTAAGTAACACACACACACACACACACAAAGATAACTTTGATTTTCTGTCTCTTTCTTTTTGGCTCTTTGCTCTTTGCAGGAGGAGATTCATTGAAAAATCTCAGTATTGCTCATGAGGGGTAATAATGAAACACTTATAATTAAATAATGTGCATTTAAACTCCTAAATCAAGCATTCAAACACTAGAAACATAAACTGGTTTAAACTGATACAACTAAATGAAGGTTTTATAAATACCTTTTATTATTCTCACTAACTAGACTGTAATTGTCAGTTAACTCTACCCTCTTCCTGACTATAAGAATCCATGCTAATTTGTGTCTCAAATAAATAGGTGGTTCCAGATTTAAAAATACAATCATAGGGCTTCCGACTAGTGAAACTATCTAAGTGTTCTTATTATCATCATCTATTTATTTTGGACACAAATTAGCATGGGTTCTTAAGGTCAGGAAGAGGTTTATAGAGTTATATTATATTTTAGTTTTATTAAACCAATTTATGTTTCGAGTATTTGATTTTCAAGCATTTGAGTTTGAATTGAGGAATTTACATGTACAGTAGATATAAAAATTCTACACACCCCTGTTAAATTGTAGGTTATTGTGCTGTAAAAAAAGAAACTAAGCTAAATCATGTCAGATCTTTTTCATCTTTAATGTGCTATATGTGAAAAACAAATATAAATACATTAGGAAAAAGAAAAATTTACAATTACCTGGTTGCATAAGTGTGAAAACACCTTATCTATTACTTTGTTAAAGTACCTTTTGCTTGTAAAGCGGCAAAGAGAACCTTGGGTAAAAACCTACCAACTCATTACATCTTGATTTGGCAATTTTAATCCACTTGCAAAAATGCAAAAATGCTCCTGATCTAATTGATCAAATTGCAAGGGATTCTTGAGAGTACAGCTCTCTTCAAATCATTCCACAGGTTTTTGATAAGATTAGGTCTGGGCTATGACTAGACCATCCTAAAATATAAAGCTTCTTCTTCTGAAGCCATTCCTTTGTTGACTTGGATTTGTCCTTTGGGTTGTTGTCATGCTCAAAGGTGAAATTACTCTTTAGCTGCCTAACAGAGGCCTGCAGGTTTTGTGCCAATATAGATTGGTATTTGGAACTATCCATTATTCCCTTTATCTTGACTAGAGCCTCAGTCCCAGCTGAAGAGCAGCAGCCCCATAGCATGATGCTGCCACCACCATGCTTCACTATGGGCAAGGTGTTCTCTGATTTGATGCTGTTATTGCAAGCAATGGATATGCAACAAAATAATAAGTGTTATTTAGTTTAATTGACTTTAAGTAATAGGCTATGTATTTCAATACTATTTCAATACTTTTGTTCAATTAAAAATTGGGTTGTCTGCCACCACAGGTGCCATGTTGTCAAGTGTGAAGTGTCAAGTGGCTTTATTGTCATTTCAACCATATACAGCTAATTAGTACACAGTGAAAAGAAACAACATTCCTCCAGGACCGTGATGCTACATCAAACAACACAGAACTATAAGAGACTACACATTTCTACATAAAGTGCACGTGCAAATGTGTGCAAACAGAACAAGACAGAACAATAACTACTAAAACAGGATACTAACTAAGACAGTATAATAACTACTAAAACAGGATAATAACTAAGACAGTACAATAACTACTAAAACAGGACGATAGGCTCAGTAAGAGACAGTGCAGCACTGACCAGTACACAGTTCTGTAGGAAAGTGTCAGATATAACAATAGTGCAAAAGAATAACAATATAATAAATTGCTGTGAATGTAAACATAACATACTATGACATAGTATTCAGCAGAAAAGCTTGTACTATATATGGACATAGCAGTTGATGGGGTAGCAGCCAGGTAGAGAGTATAGTAATGACAAGAATTTATTTACAATATTTTATAAGTGAAATTAAATGAAAGTTAAAATTCTAATCTATCATCTCATATTCATCTTTTGCTCTCAAATCCAAATGTACATGTAATGTACACAAACATATTTAACATCTCACTTGCCCAAGAGAACACAGCATGATTCCAGTGCTGAATAAAGCCAGGGTAACCAGCCTCAATAATTACAGAACAGTTGCAGTAACAGCAGTAACTATGATGTACCTGGAGAAGATGGTGCTGAGAAATATCAACAGCCTAGTTCTGGAATCCCTTGAGCCCCTGCATTTCACCTATCATACTAACAGGTTTGCCAGCAGGTTTGATGAGCAGCAACAGCTCATGACCATAGATTTTGGTGGGGCATACAGTCTAGCAGCTCGCTTTGAATGGTTTTAGACATACCTTTGCTCAACTGAATTCAGTAATGCAGGTGTGTTTCCCATCACCAAGGAGACACACACAGAAGAACTAATATCCAGGGTTGCTGGGTTTCAGCAAAATTTCCAGAGCACACAAAAGACCTGAAACTAGACCTGAAATTTCAGGCATTGGAAAAGGCAGGCTCATTTTCCTTTTTTTTTGTCAGCCCTTCATGGGAAACAAGGTCACCATCACCCTGGTGCACATGCATTTCTGATGTATGGCTATTTTCCACTCCATAATCCCCCTTTCTCTCTCCCAATCTTTGCAACATATCTTACAATGAAATGAAACGGTTCTGCACATCGTAGACACACTGCACTGCACAGGTATGGAGCTGTGATTGAGGACTTAATGAAGATTGACATTTGTTGAACAGCTGATATGATGTATGTGGTGGAGCTTATCCATAGATGCCCTTATGGAAAAACCGCCACTGGAGATGAGTATTCATATCAGCAACTTATCAGCGACCAAACTCTGTATGGGGAAGACAACATATGTGTACATATCCCACACTGTGTCAAGTACACTACATTGTCATTTGCCCTTGCACTTTCACTTTCATCCATTACCCCTTCACTCCTTCTGAATGTGAATCTTTTCTTGTCTATACAATCACCACGTGCATGCACATGCATGTATGCCAACTAAATTGAGTACTAGTATGAGTATGTTGTATACGAATAACAGGGGGGAAACAGGGGAACAGACAAACAGGAACAGACATCATTTCCTGGTTTTGCACATTCAGGAACATCATCCCACCACACACAATGCAGTGAGGAGACTCTTTCTGCTGCCCCTGCTGGGCAAAAATAGGAACTGTGTCATTCGTAGGGTGATCAAGTTCATTATCTAGCATTGCAATTTAGCGGCGCAGACACACCCGTGCATAATCATTCTTCACAAAACAGATGAAGGAAACTCCTCCGCTCTTTGCCATCATCATATTTCTGCTGGCCAGATGCAGGTGCTGCTCATAAACATGTTCTGAGAAAAGAGCTTGACTAGCAGATTCTTCGAAATCCACAAAAGTTGACTCTCAAAAACTATAAAAACTAAACAAGCTAAGCTTTAAAAATAGTCCTTCTTGTGTGCTAAGGCGGTCTCAGACAGGGAGAAAGAGAGGGACAGAGAGACAGCGAGAGCATGATGGGGAGAAACAGGGCGGTAATTGCAGGTTAGGAGATGTATATTTTGCTGGGTGAGCATACAGCAATTATGTTTATATATATAAGCATTGCACAAGGAAACGACCGCACATTTCCCTTTAAAATAAACTGTAATAACAGAGTAGCGTGAGGGAGAGACAGACAGGAACACAGATAGAGACAGAGAAAGACAGACTTGTAGTTGAGACCTTAATCCTGTAAGTACTCACCTACACATTTTCTTGAGATCCTCTCAACATCTGCGATTTAGAAATTGCTATTTTCAAATAACAGATCCCCAGAGGAGGTGAAGATGCTCAAAATAAGGTCATGAATGTCTACAGTTTTTTTTTAATTAAAATGCATTTGTTTAGTTAGGTCCAACAATATAACTAGTATATAAGCTGAATAGTGATTTCTTTATTTAAATAATAACCATATGATCTAATATCGCAGTTTTAATTACATTTCCCTTGAAACTACATTTTTATGTAGTTCACAGCTTCTCACACATAGGGGATATTTGGGCAGGGAGCCCAGGAATATTCATGAATGTCCAAGTATATTTCATGTCATAGAAATATACGTGTGTTTAATAATCTGTTTTGCAAACGTAGCCCGCCTTGTTTCCAATTTGGCCATGGCATAAACGCAGCTCAAAGACTAGGAAAGAGATGCAACTTTCCTATTCCTGCTTAAATGTTAATTACCCTATGAGTTTGATTGCTAGATAGTAACTTCCAACTTATAAATTTACAAACCAGAGGTGAGAAATCTGTTTCCTCTCTGACTTTCTTCCTCTGCTTCTCATATGAGAGGGTTGTGCAGTGGTTTCATGGGGTCGACCCCACTTGATGCACAACCTGCCTCTCCAGCCATGTCATTTCACCTGCCATGTCATTAAAAACAAATGGATATAAGTGATTATTGCATCCATGTGAAAAAGTAGTCAGCAAGTCAACAGTACAGTTAGCCTGTCAGAGAAGCTCTTAATATATGTGCACTCTCATTTTCTGCTTTGTGGCTATAGCGGAGTATATAATCATGACCAACCATCACCGACATGTCAGTAGAGAAAAGAAAACAGGGCTGGAGTTGAGAGGGACATGATGGGAAGCCACCTCAATGGTGAAAAAAAAGACAATTAAATCAATATGTTTAATCTTTATTTAAGATTTGTACACCACGCTGTCATGGACGTAAGGAATTCTTAATTAGTGCCACACCAATTAGGACCAGTATAAAGCAAGACTCCTCAATCTAATCATGGCTTACAAAATTACTTGACTTTATTACAAACCATTTCAAAAAAAGATAAATATCACCAATGCTGTTGTTGCATTAAGTAGGCTATTACATAGTTAGCTAGCTAAGTGGTTCACATGAGTTTTATCTATAATGTCCTGTATTTTATACACTGGCTTGTGTTTTATACATCTAACTGGTTCATTTGAGATTTAAAATACTGTCCTGTAAATTATATATGGTCAAATCAACATATACTGTGTTTAGTCAATGTATTACAGGAAGCCATCTAAAGATTCAGCCTTTGGTTTTAACTGTTTATCATATTTTGACCTCATGAACAATTTGAGAGTAAAACCAGAGACCCACCAAAATTATAAGTACAGGTGTGTTTGACTTTCCCTAGTGAAATGTAATTTGCATCAAAAAAAGCCTCTTTTAGTTAAACACTACCTGGTAGAGCTCCCAACTGATGCAAAAGAAAAGTGTTCTCTCACTTCATCTAGATATCGAGAATCCAAATCCCAACAATGCCGCAGCCATCCGTGGCTGGGAGCAAAGATAGCTGTGCTCTCTGGGTGGGAGGGGTGGCATACTCTCTCTCCCCTGTCAGTCAACTCTAGCCAAACACAGGCACATGTTCATGAGTTCATGTATATGGAAGAGGACAGATAGTGCTTTACTCTGAGTGGGTATGATAAGGCAGAGTTGGTTGGTGGGTTGGAATTGGCCAAATTGGGTAGGAAAAAAATTATGGTTTTGCACACACATTTGTAATGGCCACGCCACACTAGCTCTTAGCTTGGCAACCCCAGTCAAAATGTGGCTTATAAAACACTAACACCTATTAGTCTACTGAAGCGATGTGTTAAACCAAATAGTTCCTGATTACTTTCCATTGCTGGTTTGCATTTACTGAGCTTCCCATTTAACCACTTAGAATAAACTGCTTTAGTGTATTTTCAAGCCTCAATATGTGTCAAATTACCATATTTCAAATCAACAATTTGTGAAGAGCCGTGTGCAGATGATGCTTAGGCATGTATTGTTCACTCCACCATTAAAAAAACATGGACACACCTGGGACATATTGTATGTACAGCCTTCAATAAAATACAGTGCTATGGAATGATTACAAACCCCCAATTTCTAAATGTTTCAACCCCACTGGATACTTCCTTATGGAACACCACCTCATCTACTGTTGTCACAAACACTGGAGCACCACAGGGCTGTGTCCTGAGCCCTTTCCTTTACACTCTGTATAACAATGGACGTCAAAGTCAAACACTGATGACATGGCCATCCTAGCACACCTTAACAACAATAGCTCTCTGGACACCATCCATCACAACATGGTGCAAAGAATTTCTCATTTGTTCCTCAACCAAATTAGATCATTACCAAAGTTCCATATATAGGAGAACAAGATGAAATGGTAGAATCCAACAAATATCTGGGCATGATTGACCTTTAACCACCTTTAACACAAACCTGACCTTTAACCATCAGCGCGCATAATAGCCAGCAGCAACATGGCACTCACATCGGTGTTTTCGTATGTTTGTTTATTTGGCCATGTGTGTTTGTTTTCATTCATGTCTTGTCATTGGTTTTCTCCCTTATGTGTCATGATCATTCTCACCTGTGTTCAGTTTGCCCTTGATTAGTTAGTATATTTAAACCCCCCATGTTTCCTTGTACTTTGCAAAGAACTATTCAGTGTTTTGCCGCCTGTCTTTACCATGGCATTTGTTTCATGGTGTTGTTCACCGGTTCTCAGTCTTGTTTTTGTTCGGGAGGTAACGTGTGATGATTCTCACCTGTGCCTTATTAGCCCGAGTTTACTTATGTGTATCTGTTTGTGCTTTCAGGCCCTCCCGTAACAAGCCAGAGAGAGGGAGAGAGAGATCTGAGCAGCACAGAGCTGTGTGTGTGTGAGTGTGTGAGTGTGTGTGTGTGTGTGTGTATACACACACACACACACACACACACGGCTCTGTGCTGTTCACACACACACGCACACACACACATACACACACACACGTGTGTGCACAGTAAAATAAAGTCACTGAAAAGCGAAAGTAAATGAGTAAAGGAAAATAAAGAGCTCCTTTTGAGTTGTCGCAAGCCTGCCTCCTGTTTCCTCATTTCCCTCTGAACCAAAAGGGAATTGTTACACCCTGCTATTACCGTTTGTACATCGCCTGACCTCTGCCTGTTTCTCAGTCTCGATTTTGACCCACGTTTTGAAATTGTCTGCCTGCTCTTTAATAAAACGCTTAATTGCAATTGCATCCGTCTCCACTCGCCATTCATGACACTGGTTTGCCAGATCTCCTCATCTTAGTTGACCTGTTGCTCATCTGTGGTTCCACTAGTTTCTTCTTCATGCTGTAAGTCACTAACAATAACAAGCTGCAAAATCAGAATGCCTCGAAGACAATCAGACTTCCCACCCAAAGCATGCGGGAAGGTGATACTTCATTCTGTCGTCTGTAAAGCCATCAACATTACCGTTGTCCCCAAGCCATCCACTTCTCTTTTACTTTACAGAATTGCAGAAGTAAACAGAACCCCTAGCCAAGTATACTTCAAATCTGTGGTATTCACTGTTTTTTATTATTAAAATGACATTTGAAATAATGAAATAAAGAAAGGTCACTTCTTATGAAAGTGTATTGTAACATATTTTGAGTGATGCAGAAGTACTGTCCTGCTGCTGATTTTAATGCATTATTATGAATATAACAACATGCATCTTATCACCTTCAGTATAGCAAAAATGGACAGGAACACAGAAGTGTTTGTCTGTATGAAGAATTAGACACTCTGGTATTTGTATCATTTGTGTTTTAGAAAATCTACCTAGCTTCTATTTTTCTCTTATGCTCTCTCTCTCTCTCTCTCTCTCATACACACACACACACACACACACACACTCACACAGATGAATACTGAAAGTGTTCTTCATACTGAATGCTTTTCACTGAAAGTCCACACGCCTGCACGTAGGTGTGTGTGTTGGGTTTGATTGGTTAACCCACTGGAAATTCCTCTACACTACAGAAAAGTAGCACTGTGCAGACTTACATAAGACAGAAACACTGTGTGTGTGTACACATTCAAGTGTATTGGTGCTAGGTATTTCATGAAAAGGTGTGTGGAAAGGTGTGTGTAAGAGAAAAGATTTAATGCTTCCTCTGCAGAGGGACATGAGCATACAGGTGCAGGGATATATGGAAATAATCCTTTTATTGCCATACATTCCTTCCCACATCTTGTCTCAATTAATTTACAATAAAATGCCAAGTCAAGAAATCACACACACACACACACACACACACACACAAAATGTGGGTGCCCTGGTCAAAACCACATGTGGCAGGGTGGTACTAGCATATGAAATCATGCCTGTTTGTGTGTGTTTGTGTGTATGTGTGTGTGTGTGTGTGTGTGTGTGTGTGTGTGTGTGTGTGTGTGTTGGAATTGCACTAATTACAAAGCAGCCAAGCTAGAAAGTAAGAACACACACACATGCGCACAGATCTACACTTGTTTGTTTAGGACCATTTGCCAGGTCTGCACTTGAATTGTATGAACATTTGCATGTTCAATGGATTACTTTGTGCATATGTGATGATTCAAACACATATCTCACAAACTCTTAAACACAGTCAGTGAGAAACTTATTATTATTATTTTAGTGCAAAGAAAAAGTGACTTGCTGTGTGTTTCTTTTAAACTGAAGAGGAAGAAAAAGATGACATCAAAAAAGGGTCAGTCTAAAACACAAGCTGCGGTATATACTGAAGGCTACTCCCTACAAAGTGAAAACTCTGAAGGGTCCCTTCTGTAATGTCGATGGCACAGGAATTTGAAAGCCAAAATGTTCTACAGTTGCAAAATTAGTCAAATCAAAAATTAAAAAAGTGTCAATCACTGTGAAGGGCATCATCAACAAGTGGAGAAAATGGGGCACCACAGTGACATTACCAAGAACAGGATGTCTCTCCAAAATTGATGAAAGGACAAGAAGAAAATTTATCAGGGAGGCTGCCAAGACACCTATGGCAACATTAAAGGTGCAGCTAAATCCATAAAGTATTGGTCACTCCCTGCATGTGACAACAATCTCTCATATTCTTCTTTTGTCTGAGCTTTGGGGTAGGGCAGCATGAAAAAAAACCATCCAAGCTTGCCTAAATCACCCCAAACCGTGTGGCAAAATGTATTATGGTCTGTTGAGACCAAGGTAGAACCTTTTGGGCGTAATTCTAAAAGATATGCTTGGTGCAAAAACAATACAGCTCATCATCCAACGAACAGCATACTCACAGTGAAACATGGTGGTGGCAGCATCATGCTATGGGGCTGCTTCTCTTCGGCTAGGACTGGGGCTGTAGTCAAGATAGAGGATATCAATCTATTTTGGCCCAAAACCTGCAGGCCTTGTTTAGACAGCTGAAGATGAAGAATAATTATTATAATAATTACCTTCCAGCACAGCAATAATCCAAAGCACAAATCCAATTCAACAAAGGAATGACTTCAGAAGAACAAGATTAATATTTTGGAATGGCCTCATCAGAGCCCAGATCTAAATCAGAAATTTGTGGAATGACTTGAAGAAGGCTGTACGTAGGAGAGCCACTTTTTTCATTTGATAGATCTGGAGCATTTTTGCAAGGAAGAGTGGAATAAAATTGCCAAATCCAGATGTTATAAGTTGGTAGACTCTTCACAAAGTATTAGTTAAGGAGTGTTCACACTTAGGCAACCATGTTTTTGGAAGCATTTTCTTTTTCTTTTTTCTCCTTTAAACATTTCTGTTTGTTTTCTATTTGAATTTTGTTGGTTGCTATATCACATTAAAGGTGGAAAAGGTGAATCTGACATGATTCATTTTGGTTTCATTTTTTACATCACAAAAAACTAATTTAAACGGGAGTGTGTATACTTTTTATATCCACTGTATATGTTTAATTATTCTGTAAAAAAAAAAATACAAAGAAAACAATACATTTGTATGGTAAATGACTTTGTGTTCATCACAATGCAAAACCATTAATCTCTCACATGGTTCCCATTCATTTTCTCACAACCAAAACAGAGCACCTTTCAGATTTAAAAATAATAATAATAATTAATAAATAAAATAAAATTTTTGATCATATTGTAGATTTCCTTTTATCTTTAATCAGAATATGATTGTTAAGTCAAGCTGTAGTCTGTAGCCACTTCCTTAGCAATACAGCTATATCAAGTCACTGGATCCTGCTAAGTCTTAGGTAAGCTGGCTTGTCTATTTGAAAAATAAATAAATAATAAACCCTTTACCCTATTTAAAATATAGGTGCTTTTCCCAGGGCTTTTCTTTTGTAGTTTGAACCAAAACTCCTTCAGATACTATGCCAAGCATTGGGGAAAATGGTGCTGTAAACACCTGCTGTGCCCAACATGTTCTCATAAAGCTGGGGTCTATTGCACTAGAGAAAGAGTGTTTGCATGGACAGACAGTGTTTAGCCACAGGTAGCTATTCTTTTTCTTTTGCCATACATAGCTTTATATACATGAACTCGATGCTGATGCTGCTCTCAGAATGACCGTTTTAAAGTCTATATAGTTTTTTTGTCACTCTCATGTCCAGTGCCAGCATATACAGAGCCAGTGAGAAGGTTTTTTAAAGGTTTGATTTATAAAAATCAATCAGACCAGTGAAATAACATGAAATACAATACACAAGTGATATTGCTTTTCATTGAGAAAAATTTTACTCAGTGAAAAACCTTCAATGCATCGCTTAATTGCAAACAAACTGGAGAATGTCAGTACAACCGCTCTATTACAGCATGATCTTGTCCTAAAACATAATAACATAAATAATATAACATAATGACATAACCCTGCTGTGAGTTACACACACATTAACACTTTTTAGCATATTTAAGTAGTATTTCATTAAGGGTTCAACAGTTAATGCAAGGAATGAAAAACCAATGAGCCAATAAGAAACGATAATGAGCATTCCGGTAAGACTTCCTGGAAAATAATACTTTCAGGCTCTTCTTCTTTTCTCTGACTGCAGGGCATGACTTCAGTGCACTGATGAAGATGAAATGCAATGCAATGCACAATTACATTCACTTCTGAGACCCTACAATCCCCTGCTGATTGTTTTTCTCTGAAACAATGTTTCAGTGATGTAAGTGGATGTAATGCAACGGGTGTAATGAAGGATTTGCTTTTCATTGTGTAACATCACTAATGATAATCAATACAGTCTGATTATTGCATTTCACATTTCTTTACTGCTGTAATTGCTTTCCTATCTTTAACAAAAGGACGTATTTGAATACAATGCAATGACCTGGATTACTTTTACAGGTGGATCATACTGACTTGTGAAATAAATTCAGCATTTAATCCTTAAAAAGCTATCACTTGCTGATTGTTTTTCATGAAATAAATGAGGCTACAGGTGGCATGTTGGTTGCAGCCTCACGGGTCCCTGGTTTGATCCAGAGCTCGGGTTCCTGTCTGTGTGGAATCTGTATGTTCTCCCTGTGTCCACATGGGTTTCCTCTGAGTTCTCTAGTTTTCTCCCACCTCCCAAAAACATGCCAATACATGTTCCCAGTATTCTTGGGTTAGGCTGGATCCACCACAACCCTGACCAGGATAAAGAAAAAACCAGGACGAATGAATGAATGACCGCGACATAAGAGCAATGCAATGAAGGTTGTTCATTGAAGGTTGTGCTTGAATGAAAGCAATACTGTTTGTGTATTGTATTTCATGTTATTTCACTGATGTGCTTGTTTTTTTCTCTGGCACAGAATCTTCTCCATACTTATCATAAGTCTGCAAATTCACCTCTATCTACACTATTATTTAACATTCATGTCATATTCCAAGACATTTTTTTTATGCACTGCTGTTTTTGCTGTCTGTAGATGAGATTTGCTGAGATTGGGCAGCTCTGCTTTACCTGTAAACTAGTAGGTTAATTAGCAACCTTTAAAGCACCACTCAAGAATGCTGATGCATAATGATGTCTACAAGATGATTAATAAATGAGAAAAAAATAAAGTACAATACTTTACAGTTACTTTTAATCACAAATGCTTACAGTAGTTTTAAACTTATTAAGCATCTCCCGAGGGGCTCACCATAGGGCTCCCGGGGGGCCCTATCGTCCAGAGATCACAAGGTCCAATCCGGTTGGCTGACTTCATGTGTCTTGGAGAATGTGATAGTTTTCACCCTCTTCGGTTGGTAGCGGCTGTATGTTAGAGAAGAGTTAACTGATGGGTGGGGAAAAAATTATTAAGGCTGAGTTTCTCTAGATATAGAGCCACCTACCTAAGGAATCCAGCTAGCATGGTGGGTCAGTGGTTAAGGTTCTGGGTTACTCATCAGACGGTACCAGTGCTGGACCCTTGAGCAAGGCCCTTAACCCTCTCTGCTCCAGGGGTGTCATATCATAGCTAACCCTCTGCTCTGACCCCAACTTTCTAACAAGCTGGGATATGTAAAGAAAAGAATTTCACTGTGCTGTAATGTACATATATGTGATGAAAACTTTTAGCTGCTAGTCCTATTTCTATTGTCCCTGAATAATCAGAAGAATTGCAACAAATGGTAAAGCCCTTTCAACACAAACACACAAACACATGCACAATGGTATCAGTTCACAAACTCAAGATGTGGCTAGGTCAGACATTCTGACGTCACATAAAAAAATGTCATTCCATGTAGAATCCAGCCGAAACTATTCTAAAACATAAATGAGGCACTGAAAAACTTTCTTCTTTACTTTACAGGCAACTGAATCGGCATTGCTGGTTTCATAAAGTTAAAAATACCACAGCAAGACAAGACACCCGACTGAAATGCAAGCAACAATTCCTGACTCAAAAACAGCAACCAAAACTGCAGCCGAAGTTTTGCCCAAACACAGAAACCATAAGGAAAAATGTCAAGCATGTAAGCATAAAAATCACTGTTAAATGCTCTTTATCTCTCTCTCTCTCTCTCTCTCTCTCTCACACACACACACACACACACACTTACTTTCATTCAGGTTCTCTTTCTCTCAGTGGGACACCAGATCTCAGGGCAGGATTATACAGTAGAGTCAGGATATTAAATCTGGCACACATATAGAGGCACACACACATACACACTTATGAACTTATTGTGCATAGGGAATTTCTACTGACAGCCTGTGTGTGTGGGTGAACATACAGTATGTGTATAGGTAAGTGTATCTGTCCATTTCAGTGTGCATGTGATTTTCCTTTCTGCAAGTTAATTCGTCACCATGAATTTTCCAGGGAAAACTGGCCAAACCAGTGTCACACCTGTTAAGAATATACACACACACACACACAACTCGAGAAAAGATTTACTTTAATGAACCAGCCTAAGCCAGGGATGAACACGAAAGCAGACATGTTTAATGAACCCAGGGATGAGTTTAAATAAAGGTAAATATCCAAATAACAGAAGCCTAAACACAAACTGGCAAAAATGAACAGAAGGTTGAAAAGTTGGCTAGGCTAGAATAAGCAAAGCTAAGTTGATCACAAGACAAACAATAACAAGACAAGCAGAAGGAAAGGTGCAAGGCTTTGCAAACAGAGGGGGTCAGTTTGTAACTACAGTCCCAAATATGAGCCGTGAAACAAATTGCAGGTGATCAGGGAGGTGCAGCATCGGGGGCCTGAGACAGCGCTGTAGCAACAACACAAATTCTTCTTTTTAAATGCTTAATATACTGACGTTTTTGCTTACTCTGTTTTGCAGTTGTGTAGATAGATAATCTAGTTGATACATCATGAATAAAGTTCAAACAATACACTTGTTCAAAATAGTAGAATTTAATAGATTTAATACTTTTGACACCATGCTACCTTAATACGTTAATTTTATGCAAGTAAGCTGCAGTGAGACTGTGAAAAGGTTCCTTTTCCCATAAAAAAACCCTGACCAATCAGAATGAACAGAAAACTGACCAATATTGAGAAAGCAAACAAAAAACAGCCAACTGCAAATGAGCAAATACGGTTTACCAACAGCAGCACAATACGTGATTCAGTTCTTTTCCCAAAAAATAACCACCTAAGCAAGCAAGCCAAAACTCACACTCTCTCTCTTTCTCTCTCTCTCTCTCTCTCTCTCTCTCTATTCAGGGTTCACATAAGGAGACTCTGTTTGTCCTATGAACAGGAAATGGAGGATGTTTCCGACTCTCAATCCATTCTTAAATTACATTTTAATTTATGTCTGCGTGTAGCGTTTGCATACATATATTTGTGTGTGTGTGTGTGTGTGTGTGTTTATATGCGTAAGACTGGGACTGATAGTTTTTATTATTAATTATCGATCACTTATTTATTTTGCTCCATTATATATGTGTGTATGTATATATATATATATATATATATATATATATACATATATATATATATATATATATATATATATATATATATATATATATATATATATATGTGTGTGTGTGTGTGTGTGTGTGTGTGTGTGTGTGTTTCATTAATAAGCAAAATTTGAGCAATTTTTGTTTCTAGTTTTAGGCCAATCATGACCTAAACCTGAATCACCAGTAGTGTGAAAAACTGTCTAAACATATTCCAAATGTCTAAAATGCCAAATTTTGTTGTTGGTGGTGGTGGTAGTGGTGGTGCATATATAAAGATATGGGTGATGGGATTAAATTTTTTTTAGGATAGCCAATGACATAGGAGTGTTTGTTGCAGTTTTTCTTTGACTTTCTCCTTGTTTGTAAGCACTAGTTTCTAGTTCTTTTCTTGAAATATCTGTAAAAAGAAGCGGATTTTTCCACAGTAAAAACAATGTAACTGAAGTTACTTGAATGTTGTACAACTTTGTACAGTCACTTAGTAAAGTCATAAAAGTTCAACTCAGTTCAATTCACTTTTATTTGTATAGCGCATTTAACAACAGACATTCTCATAAAGCAACATTACAAAAATCTGGATATACAGTGCATTCAGAAAGTATTCAGAGCCCTTCATTTTTTTTCACTTTTGCAGCTTTATGCTAAAATGCTTTCAATTATTTTTTTCACATCAGTCTACACTCCATACCCCATAATGACAAAGCAAAAAACTAATTTTTTGATAACTTTGCAAATTTATTAAAATGAAAAAACTGAAATATCACACTGACTTACGCATTCAAACCCTATGCTATGACACTTGACACTTGAAATTTAGCTAAGGTGCATCCCATTTCTCTGGATCATCTTTGAGATGTTTCTACACTTTCATTGGAGTCCACCAGTGGCAAATTCAATTGACTGGACATGATTTGCAAAGGCACACACCTGTCTATATAAGGTCTAACAGCTGAAACTGCATATCAGAGCAAAAACCAAGCCAAGAGGTCAAAGGACTGCCTACGGAGCTCAGAGACTGGATAGTGTCGAGGCACAGATCTGGGGAAGGCTACAAAAAAATTTATGCTGCATTGAAGGTTCCCAAGAGCACAGTGGCCTCCATAATTCTTAAATGGAAGAAGTTTGGAAAAACTAGGACTCTTCCTGTAGCTGGTCACCTGGCCAAACTGACCAATCGGGGGAGAAGGGCCTTGGTACTAAGAGAGGTGACCATGAACCCAATAGTCACTCTGGTTGAGCTCCAAAGATCATGTGTGGAGATGGGAGAAATTTGCAGAAGATCAACCATCACTGCAACGCTGAGTGGCCAGACGGAAGCCTCTCCTCAGTGCAAGACACGTTAAAACTTGGGTTGGAATTAGAAATATTTTTTTGCAAATTACAAGCGGGCTTTCATGTGTCTTGCAATGAGGAGAGGCTTCTGTCTGGCCACTCTGCCATAAAGCCCAGATCGGTGGAATGTTGCAGTGATGGTTGACCTTCTGCAAGTTTCTCCCATCTAATAATAATGACCAGAAATACTGAACACACAGAAAAAGCTGTACTTTTTAGTTTTGTCAGCTCAGAATTTCAGCTGTGGTGTCATTTCTGTGTTTTTAGGAGTGAAAATCTCATTGGATAAATGACCTTTATACGACCTCAGTAGCAGTGCATGTTTATAACACTCTCACAGTCAGTACAGATATTAGATTGTTAAATAAAAGGATTACAGAGAAACAGGACATTTATTTCATCTGCTGAGCAAGTTTGTAACTACAAATACTACAACTCTACATTTTACAATTATTTAACTATCATGATGTCCGAATCTTGTGCATCCTGTGCCACAAACTCACATTCCCAGAATTCCTCAGCAAAAAGTGGTGTGTATGTGAGAACCCAAAGGAAACCCATACGGACACATACAGAAACAAGACCTCAGAACTGATCCCAGGACCCTGGAGCTGACAGGCATCAATGATACCCACTGTGCCACTGCACCGCACACTAGCTGCAAGTAACAGGTGAAATTACTCATTTTAAATGGGACATAAAAAGCATTTACGTGTACTATTTTCATTCCTATCTTTAAAATCTTGTATGTGTGTGGACTGAGCACTGAACACTGAGAAGTTGGTTGAAATTAAAGTTCATTTAAGCCATTTTCATAATAGCTTTAAACTGAATTTAATATGCCTATGTTTGTGTGTGTGTGTGTGTGTGTGTGTGTGACAGAGAAATAGAGAGAGAGAGTGTACAACTTTAGTTTACCCAAGAGGAACAGAGAAGCTATTGATAACTCACTCTCTCTCACTCACACACACACTATACAAAAACAAACACACACAAGTTGAGACCTACTGATGCACTTCACACACACACACACACACACACACACACACACACAGTACTGCCTAAAAGATGAAAGTGACATTAATAAGTGCAGTCCTTGTCCCTCCCCAAACACACACACACATGCATGGATGAATGTGTCTTTTGGTTTGATCTTAGTGTGTGAGGGGGTGGTTGCCTGTTCCTGACTGAAGCATTCATAAGAAACAGGATACACCCATTTCTGAACACACACACACACACACACACACACACACACAGACATACCAAGACATGGTCTGCAGCAATCACACATACAGCCTTCCTGGATTTTTTTCACTTTCTCGCTTTTTACTCAGTCCTTTTATCTGTAGTTCTACCGCCCTCTCTCTCCATCTATCTGTCTGGATTACAGACTCAACTCAAGAGTCAAGAATGAGCATATAAGGATGCAATGTGTGTGTATGTGTGTGTGTGTGTGTGTGTGTGTGTGTTGAGGGTTAGGGCGTGTCAAGCTGAAATTAAAGAGCACTAAAAGCAGCATTGACGTCTGCAGCTCTAAAACTAGCATATATCACAGAGCCTTTGAACACGCACAAGCACGCGCACACACACACACACACACACACACACACACAGCTTCTGTATTACAGAGTGAACAAATTTTACTTCAAAAAAAAAAAAAGACAGTGAGTTGTAAAACATGCCTCCAAAATAGAAAAAAAAAATTAGTTTGCACTTTCATTTTTTCCAATCCATGTCAAAAAATGATTTTTGCCTCATATAGAAAACCTTTTGGCATCTGGTAGATCACATGTTCTAAAAAGTTACATCAAGTAAAAAAAAAAAACACACAAAATACAGTAATCCTTTCATAAATTATTCTTTTCAACTCAAATATAAATTATAAAATTATTAATTTATAAAATGAAAAAAATTTCCTCCAATCTAGCTATAAGCTATTATCACATACAAGATATACAGTGGATATAAAATCTATCAAATCTTTTTCCACCTTTAATGTGATATAGCAACCAACAAAATTCAAGTGACAAACAATTAGAAATGTTTTAGGGAAAAAAGAAAAAGAAAAACCTACAATAATTTTGCTTCTAATACGGCACTCAGTCCTTCTCAGACTCTTTGTTGAGTTGGATTTGTTTTTTGGGTCAATATTTTCAGCCGTCTAACAGAGGACTGCAGGTTTTGTGTTAAAATAGATTGGTATTTGAGGCTATCCATGATTCCCTTTATCTTGACTAGAGCCACAGTCCCAGCTGAAGAGAAGCAGCCCTAGAGCATGATAGCAGAGAGTTTTTCCTTGACACTGTCACCTCTGACTTGCTTAATCGGGATAAATTTCTAAATTTAAAATTTATATCCTGAATTTACAGTACTGTGCAAAAGTCTTAGGCACATGCAAAGAAATGCTGTAAAGCAAAGATACCTTCAAAAATAATGAAATTTAATGTTTCTACATTAAAAAAATACAGTAAACAGTAAAAAAATAAGAGCAGTAAACAGTAATAAATGAAACATAGTCAATATTTGGTGTGACGATTCTTCGCTTTAAAAAAAAAAAAAAAAAAAGAGCAGTCTTAGGTACAGTTTGTGCAGTTTTATAAGGAAATGAGCTGTAAGTGTTACTGAGCATCTTGCAGAAGCAGCCACAGTTCTTCTGGAGAGTTTGACTGTCACACTTGCTTCTTATTTTTGCAGCAAAACCCAGCAGCCTTCATTATGTTTTTTTGTCTGAAAAGTGTCTCTTATGTAATATGCTGCTTTCTTTACTGATATACAAACATGTTTCTGTAACATTTAATTTTGTGCTGGAAAACTAATGTTTGGAAATCTAAAATGTTTCAATGAATCAATAATGTAGAAGTCATAAAATAAAAATCTATAACAAAGTTTGTACTAAAAAAAAATAGGGTGCTTAAGACTTTTGCACAGTACTGTATACATTTCTGTAAAGCTGCTTTGTGACAACATCAATTGTTAAAAACACTATACAAATAAAATTGAATTGAATGATGCTGCCACCACCATGCTTCACCATGTGTACTTTCTTCTTTGGGTGAGTAAGTGGTCTTGTTTTTAACTTGGTTTTTTCATACCATAACATATTTTGCCACATTGTTTGGCAAAATTTAGGCAAAAAAAATTCTTTTTTTGTGAGAAAGAGCTTCCATCTAGCCACCTTACTCCATAGCCCAGACATATGAAGAACATGAGAGATTATTGTCACATGCAGGGAGTGACCAGTAATTGAGAGTGCACACATTTCCTG